>NC_064631.1:194552724-194855754 GCF_023864275.1 Schistocerca cancellata | reverse complement strand
ATCTATCCATTCGTTCATTGACGTCCCTGTTCACTGTAATAAGTTTAGTGTCTGTGTTTTGCGACCACACTGTAAAACTGTGCGATTAGTAGACGAAAGGACGTCCCTCTCCAATGGGAACCGAAAACATTTGGTTGCAAGGTCATAGGTCAACCGATTCCTCCACAGGAAAACACGTCTGATATATTCTATGCGACACTGGTAACGGCATGTACGTCACATGACAGGGATACGTTGTCGACCCACCTAACTTGTACACTTGGCGAATGGGTAACAAGATTCTTCTACCTTGCCCGATTTAGGTTTTCTTGTGGATGTGATAATCACTCCCAAAAAGTGATGAAAACATAAGAGTTTGTCACATAAACTGCAACAAATGAATGCAACAGTTTCACAGTCGCACAGTTTTCCCTTTGCTCTGTCAAAACATGTTTTTAACGTTTTCAAATTTCCCGTGTGTAGACCGTCAAATCCTGCATATGTCCAAGCAAATCTGAACATTATCTGGAATTCTGGAGAGCGAAGTTGATTATGTGTGAGTGCCTGAACTTTGATAATTGTCTGAAAATAAAAAATTAAACTTTTCACTCGAGGGAAGACTTGAACCAAGGGCTTCTCATTCCACAGCCGCTCACGCTAACCACGGGACCACGGCGCTCCTGAGCTCACACTGTCCTTGATTAGCCTACCTTGCGCATGGACTACTCAGTTTGTATATTTTGTTTATTTTTTTCATAGTTCCACACAACTTCTTCCTGTTTTCTCGATTGATCTGTGTTCAGTTTTTCAAAGCCTATCCAATGTGCCCACTTATAACTAAATCTGAGGGGGGGTGCGATGGGGAGGTTCCCTTGTGAGTAGGCGGAAGTGTAAGGAAATATTACACCGTAATATGAGACAGTGGTTGAATGACACAGACGCATCCTGTGCGGTCGGAAGAGTCTAAATAAGGAAGAACCAAGTGGCATGGCAACTGTCTGGGGGGAATCGAGGAGTGAAGGCCCAGCTTTTCAAAGACCAGCGCATGACGATCGAGGAGCTTGTGAGAAATCGCAGATGTGCTAGCAGGGCTCACCCTCTCAGAGTTTCGCGCAAACCTAATTGTGTATATACAAGGCGTTTCAGAAATGGTGGTCAGTATTGAAGGATATGACAGGAACGATCATACGAAACAAAAATGTCAAGTGAAGGGGGGAATTAAAATGCATACCTTACGATCTATAAGCAGTTCTTGATCTTCGATACTGTGCAACGCATCTCTTCTACTGCAATTGTTTGCTTTCAATGTTTTGGGAAATGGTAAGAAAAAAAGTCCATTAAACGAAACATGTTGTCTAAAACACATACCTTAAAAGTTATGAGCACTTATTCATTAGAAGAGTTGTGTTTCAAAGTAGCGAAGATGAACAAGTGCTGATAGCTGTTAAGGCATGTATTTTAGACCACATGTTTAATGGACGTCTTTTTCTCGTTTTGGTCCATAACATCACTTCCCAAAATATGTAAAGCAAAGAGCTTCCCGTAGAACAGATTTGCTTCACAGTATCGAAGATAAAGAATTGCTCGTAGATCTTAAGGCATGCGTTTTAGATCCCAAGTTTACCTGACTTTGGCGCCCGTTGTGGCCGAGCGGTTCTAGCCGCTTCAGTCTGGGACCGCGCGACCGCTACGGTCGAATCCTGCCTCTGGCATGGATGTTGGTGATGTCCTTAGGTTAGTTAGTTAAGTAGCTCTAAGTTCTAGGGGACTGATGACCTCAGATGTTAAGTCCCACAGTGCTCAGAGCCATTTTTTTTTACCTGACTTTTTTGTCTCGAATGATCATTCCTGTCGTATCGCTGATTATTGACGATCAGTTCTGAAACGTCCTGTAGATAAAAAATGGTTCAAATGGCTCTGAGCACTATGGGACTTAACATCTATGGTCATCAGTCCCCTAGAACTTATAACTACTTAAACCTAACTAACCTAAGGACAGCACACAACACCCAGCCATCACGAGGCAGAGAAAATCCCTGACCCCGCCGGGAATCGAACCCGGGAACCCGGGTGTGCGTCCTGTAGATAACAATAACAAATTCGCCTACCTCAGTGGCCTCGTGAAAGCGTTTCTACTGGACGCCACTTCGACGACTTGCGTGTCCCTAATCTATTCCAGTTATTCAACCGCGGGAAAAGAACCCGACACTTTTACTTGGAATCTAGACCATGTGTTCTTCCTTGCGACTCCTCACATCGTTGAGGGGTCAGGGCTAGGTGAAAACGAAGACTGAAACATCCGCGGTGCGACCGAGATTTGATCCCGTGATCTCTCGATCCCTAGAACTCTCATTCTTTTATTACCTTCTAAGTATCGATTCAGGTATTGCATGTCATACGTATTACTCGGTCGACTTACCCGCTTCGCTGATAAGTTTCAACGTCCTGTCGCAAGAGTGCTCCGAATTGTAGCGTAGAACATGGCGCTGTGTAACGTAACTATGTGGTTGCAAGAGAAACAGCGTCCATCCAATTGAAATCCACATAAGAATGACTGCTGTGTGATTGTTTTATCGCCATCAGCAATGTGCTACGTTGGGTTGTTCGTGCTGGTAATAAAGGAAACGGTGGTGTGTGACGCAGGTCGGAGTGGACGACCCTACGGCAAACGTCGAGACTCATCGCAGTCTGGCTGATAAACTAATCAGAGAAATTAGTCAGTTAACACAGACACAGCTCTGGTGTAAGTGTGGCACATCGCGAGATTGTGTACAGGCCATCGTTGCAGAAATGCGGAACAGAAGACTGTGTTGACATCTTCAACTTTTGTAGTCCTGTCTTCCTCAGTTGCGTGTAATATCACGGTATATTGATAATTTTTACTTACGGAACGTGTGACAGCAACCACACCGCAACACACACACAGCACAAAAAAATTATATCACACCGGACACACACACACACACACACACACACAGACACACACACACACACACACACAAACGCACACAAAAATGCATACAGGAACAGATCACAGATACTTCAATAATTACACTCGAAAGTTTGGCAATAACATTCGATCTTTGGCAAAAACATTTGACACTCGGCAACAGAAACCAAAACATTGCATAGAAACAAGCGTTCAGTTCATAGTGTTGTGTAATGTGGAAAAAAAACCGCAAATTGGCATTCATAAGAAGAAGAACAACACCAAAAATGCAACAGGAGCGTAAATGTAAGAAATTGTCCACGCAGCCTGTAAGTACAGTTCAAAACATTACTACTTCATAGGAAATACCAACCACCAGAACTGTTTATAACCTATAGGTACAGTGACAAAAATGTAAATTAAATGGCAAACATATGTACATATTCCAGGCCACTGATGATGCCTTGCAGAAAATAAAGACGAAACGCGTATGGCACTAAAATTGTGTTTTATTGAGTTGCTGTCAGACGGTCAATAAGTAAAAATTATCAATATACCGTAATAGAAGACTGTGTGTACAGTGGGTGCCTCGAATGCTCACTCATGACATGAAACAGAGAAAATTGTACATTTCTCAAAAATTTCTTTTGCTTTTTGAGCGTGAGGGCGATGGGTTCCTTAAGATTGTGACATTTGCCGAAAGCTGGGTTCCCCATTTTGACCCCGAAAGCAAGAAAGCTTCACTGGAGTTCCGTCACAGAGGACCACCGACGCCAGAAATGTTCAAGACCATGCCATTAGCAGGCAAAGTCATGCTCACAGTGTTATCGGATGATCAAGGTGTGGGTCTGATTCTTGAGTTTCTCCCGGCGTATTTGATAATCAAAATATCCACGGGTATGCTGCCGGTCTATAGTGCCCGTTGGACACTATAGACCGGCAGCATACCCGTGGATATTTTGATTAAGGTGTGGGTCGTTTGAAATTCGTGCCTAAATGCACTACCACGAACTCTGCTAGGTATTGCGAGACAGTCGGAGAACTGAAAGCACGAATTTTAAGAGTGCGTCCACACTCAGAGCAGCCTCTCCCTCAGCACTACACACCGAGCGAGGTGGCGCAGTCGTTAGCACACTGGACTCGCATTCGGGAGGACGACGGTTCAATTCCGTCTCCAGCCATCCTGATTTAGGTTTCCCGTGATTTCCCTACATCGTTTCAGGCAAATGCCGGGATGGTTCCTTTGAAAGAGCACGGCCGATTTCCTTCCCAATCCTTCCCTAACCAGAGCTTGCGCTCCGTCTCTAATGACCTCGTTGTCGACGGGGCGTCAAACACTAACCACCACCACCACCACCTCAGTACTACGACGCCCAGACCACACACACGAGCGCTGCGATATCGGCAGCAATCCAACACCTTGTGTTCACTGTCATCTATCGTTCTCCATACAGTCCCGACTTTCCCCCATCCGGTTTTCATCTGCTCCCAAAGCTTAAAGAATAGCTTCGGAGACTTCACTTTGATACTACAATCCGATGTGAGGTTATGGCACCGCCAACAAAGTCAAACATTCTCCAGCGATGGTATGAACAAACTGGTCTCTTGTTCGGTGAAATGTGTTCGTCGGTGAGGTAATTATGTTTAGAAATAAATATGCGGACATGAAGAATAAAGATGTAGAGTGTTGTTCAAAACGTTCAAATGTGTGTGAAATCTTGTGGGACTTAACTGCTAAGGTCATCAGTCCCCAAGCTTACACACTATTTAACCTAAATAATCCTAAGGGCAAACACAAACACCCATGCACGAGGGAGGACTCGAATCTCCACCGGGACCCGGTTCTAGGCGCTGCAGTCCAGAACCGCGCGACTGCTACGGTCGCAGGTTCGAATCCTGCCTCGGGCATGGATGTGTGTGATGTCCTTAGGTTAGTTAGGTTTAAGTAGTTCTAAGTTCTAGGGGACTGATGACCTCAGATGTTAAGTCCCATAGTGCTCAGAACCATTTGAACCATTTTTTTCCACCGGGACCAGCCCCAAGGTCCATGACTATAGAGTGTTAATAAAGTTTCTTTTACTAAAAATCTTTTAGAGTTTTGACATAGAAAATTATTAGGTATTATTTTTCAGCACGCCCTCTTATACATGTTATACAGAAACATCATTTGTAGGTTTTGATGAGTGAGTCTGTGGGAATAAAAATATGTGACGTAAATAGCCATAACTTTTGATTGCAGTGACTTAGAAGCTTAAATTTTTCACGCCGAAAAGGAACCGTAGACCTTGGTATGGGTCATAAATTTCAACATTATACCTCTATCCGTTCCTGAGAAAAAGGAGTCTTAATCAGATAGAAAGACAGATGAACGGACAACAAATTTCATCTCTAAAGACCTCGATGTCGACGGGGCGTTAAATATTAATCTTCCTTCGGAGAACAAAATGATCCTATAAGGCCGTTTTTACTGACTGAGGTATGAAAGCCTAAAATAGTGAAAAGAAGACACGCATCAGTTTTCATTACGATCACGACATAGATCGCTGCCCAATGGGTTCCGCGGCTGTTCTCAATTATTCATAAATACCACCAAACGGAAATGTAGGTGTCTGACGTAAATCAAGATGAGCTATTTAACCTCGTAATCACAACTGAACAGGTTGGTTGTGCAGACCGAGCGCCACCACACGGCAGATCTAGAGAGACGTACTAGCACTCGCCCCAGTTGTACAGCCGACGTTGCTAGCCATGGTTCACTGAGAATTACGCTCTCATTTGCCGAGACGATAGTTAGCATAGCCTTCAGCTACATTTGCTACGACCTAGCAAGGCGCCATTACCAGTATAGATATTGAGATTCTATTAATGTATCATCAAGAGCGATGTTCTACAAATGTGGATTAAAGTTAAGTATTCCAGAAGCTACGTACTTTTCTTTATTGCATTCATTACGTATCCTGTTTCAGACCTCACGCCAGCCTGCGTGAGTTTAAGCGCGTGCCTTTCGGCTTCCTCGCATTGTGTTTAGGCTGTCTTGTCTAGACGCAACAGGTTGTGTCACTATGGCTCCGAGTCAAAAGAGCAAACGAAGCAATGGAAAGTTGTGGATTCTCCACCACAGAACAATGGCGAAACACTATCATCATTGCGCAAGGTGCTGCTAAGTGGTTTTTGGGACTGATGCGGTGTGGTGCTGACAGGTCTTGCTCGTGAGGAACAAACATCCGCAGAGGCATATGGTTCAAATGGCACTGAGCACTATGGGACTTCTGTGGTCGTCAGTCCCCTAGAACTTAGAACTACGTAAACCTTACTAACCTAAGGATTTCACACACACCCATGCCCGAGGCAGGAATCGAACCTGCTACCGTAGCGGTCGCGCGCTTCCAGACTGTAGCGCCCAGAACCGCTCGGCCACTCCGGCCAGCCGGCATATGGGTCAAATGGCTTTAAGCACTTGACATCTGAGGTGATCAGTCCTCTAGACTTAGAAGTACGTAAACCTAACTAACCTAAGGACACCACACACATTCATGCCCGAGGCAGGATTCGAACCTGCGACTGTAGCAGCCGCGTGACAGGGGAATGCTACCGAATACTGCTGACGGGATTATGACCGGTTGTCAAGATGAAGTTTCGCGTGAATGTGTCAGTTGGATAGATATGCTTCACGACAACATCTCAGCTTATTTTTTACAGGACATAGCTAAACATGGTGCTAATCTTCGCTGTCATATTTGACTCACCCTCTGTATTTCCTAACAGGCACCTAATAACATCTTCCTGTTTTCTTGGATGATTAAACAGTTTTGTATAAAGCACATCTAGAATAAAGGTCATATGATTTTCGAGGACCCCTAGGTTTCCGTGAAGTCATCCACTGTTGGGAGAAATGTGTCGCACTAAAGGGTGAATGTTTCGAAAAGTAGTACAAACACCATGAAGCTTCGAGGTCACATCTTGATTTCTGTGAGGTTGTAATTAAAACTTTATGACTGCCCTTCCAAATACGAGGGAACCTGGGGCAAGGAGTGTAAGCCTATATTTTGTTGCCATGATGTAGGAATGATCCTAAACTGTAGACATTCTTCATCCCGGCAGTTCTCGGCGAGGTACCGCATAATACCTAGGGTGATTAATACGTCGTCTCCTTACTACTCGACCGAACAAAACAAATGCTACATAGCACACGTTCAGTTCAGCTTGCCTCCGACGAACACAGGAGGCCAGGACGTCCAGTTTGGCGGCGCCTCCGAGATTTTCGGGGGTGTTCCGCCCCCCAGCGACCGCCCCCTCCGCCTCCAGCCACCACCCCCGCCTCCTACACCCCCGCCTGCTCAGGCCCGCGCACGCTCCCGCACTGTTATTGGAACTGCTCCGGCTCCGGACGAGGGCTTTCAAATTGCATCAGTGTAACAGGCTGGTGCGGCAAGAAAAATATTTTGCCACGGCGCTGGCGGGCGCCCGCCAGTTGGCAATCTAAATTTGGCGCCAGAGAGATTGGCGCGCGGGGCCATCAAGTGTTTGTGCCGGCCGGATTGCCAGCTGCGCGCTAAACCCACGGCAAACACCGCCAGACCAGCCGCAGCGCCACCGGCGCAGACGTCGACGCCGGACTCGCGCGTGCGCACGCCGCTGTTTACTTCGGGTGGCCGTGTCGGGCCTGGGCTGTGCTCTTCTCGCGAAAGCTGCCGCGTATTTGCATAGCGTTTATTTTTTCGCAGACCTCGGTGTAGGCACCCAAGTTGTCGTACCTACGGTAAACAGGTGGTGCACAGTAGATAGTACGCACGCAAAGTCGTTAACGCGGCACGGCGGCACGTGGCCACTCAGGGTGCTTGCCGAGAACGTCTGGACGGTGCTCGAGATACCTTACGAGGGTCGCGAGCGCAAGTACTGACACGCAACATATGGCACGTTCAGTTTTAAAAACAGTTTATTTGAAATTTGTTAAATATTTTACTGTAACTCTCTGAAACTTTACCGTGTCTGAAAACAAAACTGAACTATCAACAGGCCTCGTCTGCAACTTCAGCGACGCACTGCAGAAGACAATTCCAAATTCGTATGCATGCGGCAACATGCGCTACGTAATATGTTCCAAAACACCGGGCATAAAACCAAGTTTCTTCCGGTGGTCATGCTTCGTCTTCTATAGGTGATAAAAACGTAGGGCCAAGTGCATTGGATAGCTAGTTAGGACTAGGGACCATTTGTATAGCCAACTGAAGGACCGGCTTAGTGTCTCCTTCCTGTAGTACAGGGCCAAGGAACGAATATGGCCGGCCGGGGTGACCGAGCGGTTCTAGGCGCTACAGTCTGGAACCGCGCGACCGCTACCGTCGCAGGTTCGAATCCTGCCTCGGGAATGGATGTGTGTGAAGTCCTTAGGTAACTTAGGTTTAAGTAGTTCTAAGTTCTAGGGGGCTGATGACCTCAGAAGTTAAGTCCCATAGTGCTCAGAGCTATTTGAGCCAACGAATATCACACACTTCCTCCTGCTGAGGCAAATGAAGCAAATCGGTTGGTTCTTTTTGCATTTTATGTGGTCTACGATGGGCCTTAAGAGACTTATGGAAGCACCATTAGTTCATGGGCGGTTCCCTAGAAACCCCCCAAAAAATAATTTTTACCATTTTTTTCGTATCAAAATGGAATCGCAGATTCCAAGACGGCTACGCCCACCAAATGACTGAATTTTGAACATTTTATTCATAAGATAGAATACAGTAATACACTTCCAGTCACCGCCATAGAGTTATTAAGGAGGCTGTTAAAATAACAAGCAGTTGCGCTTGTAAGTGGAGACGGAGGTTTTTGCCTAAATTCTGCATGGTATCTTGCTCTCCCTGGTCAAAGAATGGAGAGGCAGAGTTAGCACTGTCACCTCTTGTTAAGTAGTTTTTTGAATGATCGTGTGGCATTGCTGGCCGGGATGTCCCAGTACGGTTCGGCCGCCAAGTGCAAGTCTTGTTTCAGTGGCGCCACATTGGGCGACTTGCGGCCGGCGGTGAGGATGAAATGATGATGAGGACAACACAACATCCAGTCCCAGAGTGGAGAAAATCTCCAACCCGGCCGGGAATCGAACCCGGGCCCAGTGCATGGTAGACAAACACGTTACCACCCAGCTAAGCAGGCGGACACTTTTTTACGATAGATGACGTATTACGGAGGCCATGTTGGCTGTGTGGTAGCGCTGTTAGACAATAAATATAGACCGCATCGCTGTCGTCTTCAGGTTTCCAAACAACCAACATGTAAGTCACGTGACACAGGGCGTAAATCAGAGATTCTGCTACTATGTGACGTGAAGGTTTCATTTTTTTTCATTTACAGCTGAAATGAAATCACTTTTATATTAGCGTGTTCGTTAATTAATCAATTTCCTCGAAATTCTCCACATTAATGATACAATCTTCATTTTAAGATGCGGCCAGATGATGGCGTAACAATCGAAGTGAAATCGCAGGAAACAGTCCGAAAGAATGTATTTATAGTTATTTTTTGTGCAAGGGCCAGGATTATATTTATTCAGTGAGTTCCTCTATTTTATTTTCAGTGTCATTTACTTCACGGTTTCCACAGGACTGATAGACCGAATATCAGTTTGGAGGAGGCATTTAAATTGTGACAATTCATTTAAAAACCGTGTGGAATGTTTTCCTGTGAAACTCTTCCATAGGGTACGACAGCCAGTTTTTAATATAATGTGCAGTTTTCACATAAAATAAGCGTTAACGTTTTATGAGCTGCAAAATACAGTACAGATACTCAAACAATAATAAGATACGAAGCAATCTAGATTAAAAAACGATTATTATTGAGAAAACTACTGTAGGTACAGTTTTTATAGTCAAATTAATAGATTGAAGCGCCAAATAAAATGATATAAGAATGCGTATTCAAAGAGATATGTAAACAGGCAGAATACGGCGCTGTGGTCGGCAACGCCTATATAAGACAACAAGTGTCTGGCGCAATTGTTAGATCGGTTACTGCTGCTACAATAGCACCTTATCAAGATTTAAGTGAGTTTGAACGTGGTGTTGTAGTCGGTGCACGAGCGATGGGACACAGCATCTCCGAGGTAGCGATGAAGTGGGGATTTTCCCGTACGACCATTCCACGAGTGTCCCGTGAGTATCATGAATCCGGTAAAACATCATATCTCCGCCATCGCTGCGGGCGGAAAAAGATCGTGCAAGAACAGGATCAAAGATGAGTGAAGAGAATCGTTCAACGTGACAGAAGTGCAATCTTTCCGCAAATTGCTGCAGATTTAAATGCAGGGTCATCAACAAGGGTCAGCGTGTGAATCATTCAACGAAACATCATCGCGATGGGCTATCGGACCCGAAGACCCACTCGTGTACCCTTGATGACCGCACGACACAAAGCTTTACGGCTTTCCTGGGTCCGTCAACACCGACATCGGACTGAAGATGACTGGAAACATGTTGCCTGGTCGGACGAGTCTCGTTTCACATTACATCGAGCGGAATGACGTGTACAGTTATGGAGATAACCTCATGAATCCATGGGCCCTGCATTTCGGCATTTGACTGTTCAAGCTGTTGGAGGTTCTGTAATGGTGTGGGATGTATGCAGTTGGAGTGATATGGGACCCATGATACGTCTAGATACGACTCTGACAGGTGACATGTCCTGTATGATCACCTGCATCCATTCATGTCCATTGTGCAATAAGACGGACTTGGGCATTTCCAGCAAGACAATGCGACTCCCCACGCGTCCAGAATTGCTACGGAGTGGCTCTAGGAACACTCTTCTGAGTTTAAACACTTCCGCTGGCCACCAACCTCCCCAGACATGAACATTATTGAGCATATCTGGGATGCCTAGCAACGTGCTGTTCAGAAGGGATTTCCACTCCCTCGTGCTCTTACGGATTTATGGACAGCCCTGCGGGATTCATGGTGTCAACTCCCTCGAGCACTACTTCAGACGTTAGTCGATTCTATGCCACGTCATGTTGCGGCACTTCTGCGTGCTCGCGGGGTCCCTACACTATATTAGGGAGGTGTACCAGTTTCTTTGACTCTCCAGCGTAAAAATACCAATACACTTCATTTAAGTAACACTTTGCTAGAAATCCTAGAAGATAAAGAAAATACGTGGGAGGTTGAAACCTTGCTGAGAGAATGATAATGCGTGGTTGCTGGGAGAGAGGGAGGGAGGGAGGGAGGAGGTGGGTGAGTGTGTCCAGGAGGCCAGGAAGTGGACAAACAGCGCTCGACCCGGCGGCGCTCCGAGGTTGGGGCAAGACTTGCCGCCAGTCCACTTGTGCGCATGCGCGCACGCCCTCTCGGCAGAGTAGGATGTGCCTTATTACCCTGCTAACAATCCCGGGCATCTTCCCTAATTAGATCTCAAGATCGCCGCCGGCCGGACATTAATTCAAATCAAATCTGCCCAATTGCGCGACATTTCTGGAAGCCGCTGCGCGCTTGTCTTGCGACGACGCGTCTTCCAGCCAGCAACCAGCGTCCGCTGCCGGGATTTGGACAACGCGCTCACCGCAATAATTCTGTTCAGACCGGACCGGCAGCGGCTCAACGACGCATCCATATCTCCGCCTGTACCACTCCTGCCCGGTTCGTGAGGCCTCTCACAGATTCATAGTTCGACCATATCAATTTCTGGTTTGAGCAGTGCCTACGAACGAGAAGCTGAAAAAAAATATTCCACGCAATTTCCCGCTCATTTTACGTGTATACTCATAGACTGGCAGTGGCAAGGAAAGCGTTTCTGAAGAAGAGAAATTTGTTAACATCGAGTATAGATTTAAGTGTCAGGAAGTCGTTTCTGAAAGTATTTGTATGGAGTGTAGCCATGTATGGATGTGAAACATGGACGATAAATAGTTTGGACAAGAAGAGAATAAAAACTTTCGAAATTTGGTGCTACAGAAGAATGCTGAAGATTAAATGGGTAGATCACATAACTAATGAGGAGGTATTGAATGGGATTGAGGAGAAGAGGAGTTTGTGGCACAACTTGACAAGAAGAAGGAATCGGTTGATAGGACATGTTCTGAGGCATCAAGGGATCACCAATTTATTATTGGAGGGCAGCGTGGAGGGTAAAAATCGTAGAGGGAGACCAAGAGATGAATACACTAAACAGATTCAGAAGGATGTAGGCTGCAGTACGTGTTGGGAGATGAAGAAGCTTGCACAGGGCAGAATAGCATTGAGAGCTGCATCAAACCAGTCTCAGGACTGAAGACCACAACAACAACAACTCATAAAGCTTCAATTCTTGGCTCCAAAAGTAATAGGTCTGCAGACGTACGGGGTGATTTTTTCCACCGTGTACAAACTCTAGGGACTGATCGAAGACAAACGACAACGAATATCAAGAACAATACACTCAATTTATCCTCTCCTGGTCAACAAAGAAATGTACCATAGAACTAAACTCAACATCTATAAAGCAATAGTTCAACCCATGATGCTCTACGGCTGCTCATCCTGGGGCATAACCAGTAAATCGAACAGAAGACCATTACGGACTCTACGAAACAGATGCTTAAAACTCATACTTAACGCCCCATGGTGGACCAGCACAAACCAAATCCATGCAGAACGTGACATGCCGACAGTATACACCCAAATTAACACCACTGTAAGAAGAATCTTTGAAAAAATAGAACGGCTCAGACCTACTGGACAACAAGTCCGTGATTTGCCAACAGTTCAACCAGCCCAATGGCACAAAACACGAGTTCCAATGTCCATCCTACAGAACGATTAAAAAATCAACGAAGTACTTCAAATCAAACTGCAATATCAGAACATACAACGGACAGACCGCAACAACAAGAAAATGTCCTCCGAAATACCAAGATTGTGGGCCTAAAGGACCAAAATATCGTGCCCAAAGATTCCCAAACGAAAAACAAGGTGCCCCATTTTGAAAAATAAATGGTGTCCCCAATAAGCAACTCTACCTCACACACTTGAGGGACCAACCTCCACCAGAGCTAGAGCTCTGGCTGCCGCACAAAAAAAAAAAAAAAAAAAAAAAAAAAAAATATATATATATATATATATATATATATATATATATATATATATATATATATATATATATATATATATCGATGAGAGGACACGGAAAAAAAAGGTCTAATGAAGTTGTGTACGGAAACGCATGTCTTCCATGCTAGAGACAATTTATTTCATCATACATTGTTAGAGAGACTGCGGTCTAATACGAGCTGTACCATCCAGCCACAGTTATAGTGTCTATGTTTTCGTTCTAGAGGGCGGTACTGTTCCTCATACGTCATGCTCTAGTCATATTAATTGGTAATATGCTATGCGATTCACTTCTCTTCCTGACCCACTTTGTAGTGGATGTGGTACATCGTTGCACACAATGGTTCCGTATTCGAATCGAGAGCTTGCTTTACTTGTAGAAAGGCAAGTGGCAACGGGCGTCGGGCAGCAGGAATGTATCAGGACTCCTATAATCGTCGAGAACAACCACAGCACTCAGTGTTTGCAAATCGCCTTTTGTCTGAGACAGGGTCGATTCGTGAAGCAGCAAATCATGAAGGACGTTCTCGAAATGTTCGGACACCACACTTGGAGGAAAATGTGATACTGTGGAAGGCAACCGCCGTGTCAGTACCAGGCAGATGGCCCGCCAGTATAGGGTAAGCCAGACGACCGTGTGGAATATTCTCCATGACGATTGTTACTACTCTTATCACTTACAGCGTGTGCAGGGCTCACTAGCGACAGACTTTCCACATCGAGAGAAGTTTTGTCACTGGTTTCTTTACCAGTGAACCTGATTCCGGGATTTGTGTCATCCATCCTATTCACAGATGAGGCCACCTCTATGCGGAGTGGTGTCTTCAACTTCCATAACGCTCATCGAAGGGGTAGTATCGTGAAGCCCCGTGGTATAGTGACAGTGAATTATCAGCGTCGGTGCAGCCGGAATGTGTCGCCGGGATAACTGGCGACCGCATTTTGGGACCAGTCTTCCTTCGTTCCACGTCGCCTAACAGGCCGCAACTATAGGAGTTTCTTGCGGTTGACTTTGCCTCCCCTGCTGGAAGAAGTGCCACTGATGATTCGAAGGGTTATGTGGCTGCTACATGATGGTGCTCCAGCCCGCGTCGCCGTTAATGTCCGGACGCATCGCAATAGTGTCTTCCCTGGTCGATGGATCGGATGAGGGGGTCCAGTTGCACGGCCTGCTCGTTCACCGGATCTCAACCTGTGCGATTTCTCGTTATGGGGCCATCTCAAAAAGTATCGTTAGAGTCGATTCGAGATCTGGAAACTCTGTAGCAGCGTATTAATGCTGCTTTTGACACTGTTCAGATGCAGCCTGTCCGATGTGAACGTGCGAGACAGAACAAGTTACGGCGCGTAGAAAAAAAAGTGATATAATTACAAATTAACAATTTACAATTTTTTTTCCTTTACTTTAGCTGTGAAATCTTGCCTGTTGTCAAATGACATGATTGTAGGACAACGATATGTGCCACCGAGGTTTTGATGAGTGAGTTTGCGACTATCGACATATAAGACATTAACGGCCGTATCTTTTGATTACATTGACTTAGTCTTAAATCTTTGACACCGCCAAGGGACTCAAGACCTTGGTATGTGACATAAATTTCAACTTAGTACCTCCACTCGTTCGTGGAAAAAGAAGTTTTAACAGTCGGAGAGATAGACTGACGGACAGAACGACAACGAAGTTGTCCTATAAAGGTTACGTTTATACCGATTGAGCTATAGAACCCTAATCATTAGTTTGGATTGGAAACGCCTTTTTCATTCATATGTGGCTAATATACCAAACGCCACCTGCTACCAATGGCCTTTTACGGATGTGAACAGCGTGGATTCAACCAAACCACAAACTTATACACTCAAGCAGCTTCCAGGATACTGCTGCATTTTGCATGCGTTGCCTTTGTAACAAATAGAACAGGTACATGGTGACAATTATTGAACCACATAAAAAAACGCAACTTAGTTACAACCTACGGCGTGCACACACTTATTCAATATGTAAACGTCACTACAGATATTCGGATTTATGTTCGATATGCCTGCCATCATTGGCATTGATGTGACGCAGACGAATAGCGAAATTCTGCATGACCCGCTGAAGTGTCGCAACATCGTTGCTGTCAATGACCTCCTGAATGCCTCTTTTCAGCTCAGCAATGGTTTTGGGGTTATTGTTGTACACCTTGTCTTTAATGTAGCCCGACAGAAAGGAGTCGAATGTGTTCAGATTCGGAGAATACGGCGGCCAATCGAGGCCCATGCCAGTGGCCTCTGGGTACCCCAGAGCCAGATTGCTGTTCCCAACGTGCTCCTCCAGAATATCAAACACTCTCCTGCTTCGATGGGGTCGAGCTTCGTCTTCCATGAACCACATGTTGTCCAAATAAGCGTCACTCTGAATAATGGGGATGAAATCATCTTCCGAAACTTTTCACGTACCGTTCGATAGTCACCGTACTATCAAGGACAATCGCGGAGATTTTTCCATGACAGGACACTGCACACCACACAATCACCTCTTGAGAGTGATGAGACTTCTCGATCGTGAAATGAGGATTCTCAGTCCCCCCCAAAGTCGCCAATTTTGCTTACTGACGAACCCATCCAAAGGAAAGTGGGTTTCGTCGCTAAACCAATCCATGCATCTGCATACTAATTCCCATCATGCCCGGCGGCCAACCGTGGAGTTTGAACGTGTAAGTATGCTGTTTATGTTTTCTTATCGACAACGTTACGTAGCGCTCGGCATGAAAATCACTGGCTGTGCTGTGTGCAGAGAGAAATGGCGTAGACTTGAAATTTGTAAGACTGGATGGCATATATATTATGATTATTAAGGTAAATACATTGTTTGTTCTCTATTAAAATCTTTCATTTGCTAACTATGCCTATCAGTAGTTAGTGCCTTCAGTAGTTTGAATCTTTTATTTAGCTGGCAGTAGTGGCGCTCGCTGTATTGCAGTAGTTCGAGTAACGAAGATTTTTGGTGAGGTAAGTGATTTGTGAAAAGTACAGATTAATGTTAGTCAGGGCCATTCTTTTGTAGTGATTTTTGAAAGTCATATTGCGTTGCGCTAAAAATATTGTGTGTCAGTTTAAGCACAGTCTTGTATAAATGTTCTAAGGGGACGTTTCAAACGTCTTAACGCAAACCGTGCAGATGTTATTTTATTTCATCTAGTTGAATAACTGTAACCCTGGACGTTCTGATACATCTGATTTCACACTTGGTGAAAAGGAAATGAAATGATCGTATGGCATCGTCGTAGGATCAGTACAGTCTCACGAGTTCCTACATTTCTCTGGAACCTAAACTGATTTACCATTTTTTCCCATTCTTCCGTAAAGAATTCGTGTCAGTATTTTGTAAGCTCGCCTTTTTAAATTAAATAAATCATACAGTTTAGAAGGCTAAGAACCTAGGGGTGACGATGTTAATCCGTACTACTAGCAGTGTGCGATCTTAAACTGGCCCCGTCAGGCATCACACACTTTGTTTCTTTCCATCATCAGGTACTTGTGTTTCGCAGCTGCATTTGGATGTGTTTAACGGGCTGCACGATGCGTTTAATGGCTAGTCTACACGACAACACTAGGTTGCAAAACTAAGTTGCGATACTATAGTACTGACCACGGCGCATGCGCAGCGCGTGTTTGCCCCGGCGCTGTCGAAACTATACATTTCCGCTCTGTTCCACCTTTGAGGATATGAAAGTACCGGTTGCGCGTGAGTTGAGATCAGGTGTCGTGTCTGTGGCGTGTCATCGAAGTTAAATATGAACACTCTGTTCACTTCTCGGACATCCTTGCTATGATAAGTAGGTGTTGGGGGGGATTTCATCGACTTAGACTGCAAAAACAAGGTGCGCCGTGTTGCTGCTATCGAGGCCGTCGTACGCGGTGTGAACATGGATGGATTATCGATATCTGAGCAGGAGAGGAAAATTCATTCCATTAGAAACAGATGCACAGACGAATCACGGAGAACAAAAGCAAGTCGAATATGTGGGTGTGAAGCAGACTACATCTGTTCTAGAAACGAATGTGAGTCACCATTTTCCAAAAAAACGCAACGCGATCTGTAGTTTCAGTTCGGGCGACAACGCATCACGCATTGCAGTAACTTTCTTCCTTGTCGCATCATTAACTCCGTGTGAACTGTTCTAGTGCATGACTAAAATTACTTCAAGCGTCCTCCATAACAATTTCTTCCAGCAAGGTCGCTGAAGAAACGAGCAGAAGTCTTTTTTCTGTATCGAATCACGAAACCAAACACGTCTCTTATTTATTTTGTTATAGCTCGACTTGACGCAAGCAAATACACTGACGGAAAAAAATCGTAACTTCAAGAAGGAATTGCGTGACATAAACGGAAGTTGGCAGCCGTGTTTGTACGTCTGAAAGATGATGTCGATTCGAACTTCGTGCCAGTCACATGAGAGTGACGCTAGAAGCGCCACTATGAGGATGCAAATCAGGTCAGCGTTAAATACTCTCTGTAACCGTCGTGAGAGCGTTACTTACCTTTGAGATTGGACTTGGTGAGTGGATATTAGTCAAGAATGCCTTGAAGACGACACAGACGCAATTATCAACACGTCACTGAGCATGAAGGGGGTTGTATAATAGGCTACGAGAATATGGATGTTTCTTCTGCGATATTGCAGAAACACTTGGCAGGAATGAAGCCACTGTACATGATTGCCGACAGCGGTGATCATGAGAACGTACGGTCTGAAGAAGACTGGAGTCCGGACGGACACGTGGAACTAAAGACAAGGGAGACCATCGTGTTCGGCGTATGCAAAAAATGGTTCAAATGGCGATTATGTGACATCTGAGGTCATCAGTCCCCTAGACTTAGAATTACTTAAACCTAACTAACCTAAGGACATCACACACATCCATGCCCGAGGCAGGATTCGAACGCGATCGTAGCAGCAGTGCGGTTCCGGACTGAAGCGCCTAGAACCGCTCGGCCACAGCGGCCGGCACAGCGTGTGCCTCTGGCGCATCGTAATGCGTCTGCAGCAGCAATTTGAGCAGCAGATGGCACCTCAATGGCACAACAGCAACGAGACAGGCGACCTGCAGCGTGCATTTCATTGACCTTAAACCATCACCAATTGTAACTTCTGTGGTGTCAAGCGAGAGTTCACTGGAGGGCAGGATGGGAGGCCTGTTGTGTCTTCTAATGGAAGTTGGTTCTGTATCGATGCCAGTGATGACCATACGTTGGTTTGAAGTAGGCCAGTTGAGGGCTTGCATCCAGCTTGTCTGCATGCTAGAGACACTGAAACTACATCTGGAGTTGTGGCCTGGGATGGGACAGCAGGGGCATTCTCGTGATTATCCCACGCACTCTGACCGCAAATTTTTACGTCAACCTGGTGATTCGAGCTGTCGAGCTACCGTTGATGAGTAACATTCCAGGCGGTGTTTTCGAACCGGATAACGCCGGCCCAAATACAGCTGTCGTGACTCAGCATCCTCTACAGAGTGTTAACATGCTCAATACGAGGGGCGTTTGTAAAGTTCGTGCAAAAATAAAAACTACTTACGTGTTTGGGGTAAATCTTTAATTCTCGACATTCCTTTTAGTCTTCCACACTTCGTCCAACACTGTTCTAATTGGTTGATCCCTTTCGAATAATAGGAATTGTTCAAGTCAGCAAACCAGCTATTAGTTGCTGCAATCACCCTCCTCCTTTGAATAAGATCTTTGTCCCGTCAGCCATTTCTTCAAATTAGGAAACAAATAGTAGTCTGAGGGAGCCAAGTCTGGAGACTAGGGGGGATGTGAAACGAATTGGAATCCTATTTCCATTAATTTTTCGACCACAACTGCTGAGGTGTGTGCTGGTGCATTGTCGTGATGGAAAAGGACCTTTTTGCGGTCCAATCGCCGGCGTTTTTCTTGCAGCTCGTTTTTCAAACGGTCCAATAACGATGGGAATATTCACCTGTAATAGTTTGACCGTTTTCCAGACAGTTCCTTGTGAATCCCAAAAGACAGTCGCCATAACCTTCCCGGCTGAAGGAATGGTCTTCGACTTTTTGGTGCAGATTCTCCCTTGGTAACCCATTGTTTAGATTGTTGTTTGGTGTCAGGAGTATAGTAATGTATCCGCGTTTCATCCACAATGACAAAACGACGCTTGAAGTCCTGCGGATTCTTCCTACACAGCTGCAAACCATTCTTGCAACACTTCACACGATTCCGCTTTTGGTCAAGAGTGAGCAATCGCGGAACCCATCTCGCGGATAACTTTCTCGTGTCCAAATGTTTATGCAAAATATTATGTACCCGTTCATTCGAGATTCCCACAGCACTAGCAATCTGACGCACCCTAACTATTCTGTCAATCATCACCATATCATGGATTTTATCAATGATTTCTGGAGTCTTAACCTTCACAGGGCGTCCAGAATTTTCAGCATCACTTGTGCCCATATGGCCACTCCGAAAAGTTTGAAACCACTTATAAACTGTTCTAATCGAAGGTGCAGAGTCAAACTAGCACGATTTCCATCCTTCAGACTGCTATTCTGAAGATATCTTAGGACTACGCCGAAACCAGTCATTTTAAATAAAATAACCATTGCGATCTAGACCGATTTTCATTAACCTTATGTTAAGATGTTGCCTTGGCCTGTTCGATCACCAGATCTCTCTTCAGTCGAGCACATATGGGACATCATCAGACGAAAACTCCAGCGTCATCCACATACAGCACTAATCGTCCCTGTATTGACCGAGAAAGTGCAACAAGAATGGAACTCGATCCCACACGCTGACATCCAGCACTTGCACAATGCAGTGCACTCACGTTTGCTTGCTTGCATTCAACTCTCTGGCGGTTACACCTGTTAGTGATGTACCAGCATTTCACATTTGCAAAGGCTAATCTCGAGTACATTCACCTGTGATCTTACAATCTTTCATTCTTTCTTTTGCTTGTGCCATTTTTCCACAGTGAGGCAGGGTCGGCATGGTTAATCGGATTTGGCAAAGTTAATTAAGCCATGGAATAGTGTGAATGTTGTCAGATGTATGCGAGCCGTGTAACTGAGACGGCACATGGTGAACAGCCCAGTAATAACCTAGTGGGATGTGGAAAACCGCCTGAAAACCACATCCAGGCTGGCCGGCACTCCGGCCTCCGTCGTTAATCCGCCGGGCGGAATCGCTCCGGGGCCGACGCGCCTACCCGAGTCCAGGAAGCTGCGCATTAGCGCTCTCGGATAACCTGGCGGGTTAACCTGTGACCTTACAATGTAAATCGCTTACATATGTTACCTAAACAAATGTATTCCAGAAATTTCATTACTCTACATCGACTACTTTTTGGTGTTGTGGGCTTTTCCGTCACTGCATTAACTCCGGTACTGTTCTCTGCAAGTGCCATAACTTTCAATTCAGAAGCGACTCTGGCATTCACAAAACATCGAAACTGAAGTGTACACTGGTATCGCTGTGTCTACGTGAATAAAACCAGTTTCGTGGAAGTGGTTTCACGAGTCGAGTTTCGCAACCAAATGTCGTCGTGTAAAGTGGCTGTAACAGAGGAAGAGGCGGCGGCTTACTGCGGGCAGGTGCGGCCCACGTGGCGTGCCGGGATTGGCTGGCGGCAGCGGACGCCGCAATCAGGCCGGGCGGGGCGCGGGAATCGCCTGCGAGATTTCCAATTGGCGCGGGAGAGCGGCCAAGGAGAAGCAGAGAGAGAGAGAGAGAGAGAGAGAGAGAGAGAGAGAGAGAGAGAGAGAGAGAGAATGATGGAGGAGAGGGAGGGGGAGGAGGACGCGCTACGGCCGGCAATCCAATTCCTTGGCCTACATTCCACCTGCGCCTCGCCTCGCTTCGCCGCAGCTCCTGCACTGTGGCCGATCGGCGCTACCCTGCAACCTGCCAGCTGCCACCTGCTACCTGCTACCCGGCCCCGATACACGCCAGACCGGGCATATCCTGTGGTATGGGAGTGTGTCTGGCTAAAGGGGCTAGCACAGCACAGGCGAAAGTAGGAGGGACGGATTATGAAGACACTTGTGTTGGACGGTGATAACGCTTTTATTTATTTCTCTTTGGGTACCGAAGACCATACAGCCAACAGTAGTTACGAGAGTGGCATATTAGCATGACTGCCATTTCCTCACAATGGAAATTGGCCATCGCACCCTCCCCCCACCCCCACCCTCAGATTCAGTGGTAAGAGGGCCCGTCAAAAACTGAACACAAGCAGGAAGAAGGTGTACTGAACTGTGAAAAAAGAAGCAAGATAGGAACAGTGAACAGTCAAATCACAAGAACTGCAACATAGCTTCTTCAGCCCAATTCTTTCTTTCTTTTTTATTTTCACTGTTCGCTGTATTCAAATTTTTGTCTGTGTCGTGGTGTAACGTAAACGGACGTGGTGTAAGGAAGGGACCTGTAACGAAAGAAATGTAATGAAAGTTGATTCTGCACAACTACTCCATTAGCAGTGATGCCTTATAATGGGAACCGCAAACGATTGATGACAAAGCGACAAGTCAACCAGACCCTCCGCCGGATAAGAAGTCTGGTGTGTCATACACGGCATTAGTAACAGTACGTGTGTCATATGATAGGAATGTCTTATCGGCACACCTAAGCTGAACGCCTGGTGAGTGAATGAGATACGCCTGCTTGCCCGACTTAGGTGTCTGTATGAATGTGAATGTGCTCATTCCCAATGAAATGATGAAAACATAATTGTTTGTCACATAAGCTGCAAAAATGAACGCAACAGTTTCACAATGCCTCAGTTTCCCCTGTGCTCTGTCAAAACATGTGTTTTTAACGATTTTAAAGTTTCGTTCCGTTTTCGACGTTTTGACTCTTGAATTCCTGTTTTGTAACGTAGTTCTCATTCGTTTATTTGTTGTTTTCATTTCTATGAGACATCGGCGAGGTATCTCACCTGCTCTCAAAATGAATTGTTGGTACATGCCAGTATGATCTGGTTCGGATCCCCCACTGTCGTTGTGTCCTGATCACAGTGTCCAGAAGCGATGATTATCAACCAGTATAGGTGGGCGGGTTAAAACCCGTGTGCAAACCTCATGTGTATAAGAGAAGTCACATGATGAAGTGAACCATGACCGAGAAGAGATGTTCGATTGTATGGCCGCCAGGTGGTCGCCCTTGTAGTGCTGGGATACGTGCCATTCACAATTCCAGTCGTGATAAGGAGACAGTGATCAAACCTCGAGAAAGACATCCCTCCACCAGGCTCTATTTTCAAATTATACTTCTTTAAAAAATAGACGTGAATGGAAACTTAAATAACTGTTCCATTAAAAAGTGAGTGAGACGATGTTGCGCGTTATCCCCCTAACTGTTCAACATGTTTATTGAGGAGGACATATTCAGATCCAACCAAAAGACCAAAGACCTCAAAATCCACAGAGAAGACATTCATTCCATAAGGCGTGCACATGGCATTACATTAACCACAAGTTCGGAAAATGATCTAAGTAACATACTGCAAGTATTATCAGCAACACTAACGGAAGCAAAACTGAAAGTTATCACTTCAAAAACCAAAATAATAATTGCCAAAAGGTCCATTGAAGAGACACAAACAGAAATCAAGACAGATGAAACCACACAGCAATACATTCAGTTCTGCTACTAAGAAAACATTGTCACTTAACTGGTGCACCACAGAAATGAAACGGTCTTTAATGACAAGAAACCGCGTCCGACAAGCAGACATATACTATTAAAACTAGAAAACATTTCATCAAAACATTTGTGTGGAGGGTTTTGTTACATGGCTGTGAAACATGGCTGCTTATGAAACAGAATACACGATGTCTGGAAGCAATGGAAATCTGGATGTGGAAAAGGATGCTAAAAATAATCGGGAAAGAGAAAATAACCAACGAGAGGGTTCTCAAGGAAGCAAATGAAACAAGAGAATGGATCACCACCACAGAGAAACGTGGAACAAAAATCGTTTGGCCGCACGATACAAGAAATCTTGACCACCGCTTTGGAAGGAAAGGTTTTAGTAAAGAAAGGAAGATGAAGAATACGGAAGAATAATCTATATTCTTTGATGGATTGGCCTTAAATCCCAACAGTACGCTGAACTGAAACGGTCACCAGTGGAGAGACAAACATGGTTGCAGCGGCAAAGGCCTACTCTTTAGAAGATAATGTTGATGGAACTCAGTACAGAACTATTTTAAAAAGATTAAAAGTAAAAAAAAAACTCGCGAAATGATGTCTTTCTTGAGACTTATGGAGGCTTTGGTGTCTCTTCAGAAGGACCTAATCATAATAATATTGCCGGGCAAAATACTAGTGAAAACGCCCTCTCCCCTCCCTCCAACACAGTGATAGTTTTGGAGCGCTGTGGATAGAGAGAATTGCTACCAGCTGTTCGTGTGACCATCCATCACTGACGTTGTACCAATTACCAACGAATTTACTAAACCCCTGCAAGAATATGCTGTCAACAGATCAAAATCGGTCCCTGTGGTTCTGCACTCACAACTCCTTCCCAATCTCTAACATTTTCTCTACTCCACTTCGCCACCGATTCTTTCTTTCTGCATTCTTTAAAAATGATTCGAACCAGTTCTTTGCAACACCATTATTTCCATGAAATTAAGCTTTCCTAAAAGTGTGCAACTATCGACGTAGTTCAATGCCTTCGACTTACCACGAAAGTATCAGCATGAGATCTTTCGTCATTTATGGCTTCTAATATTTGGCTAATAAATGTAAGCTCCCGGGACAAAACGCTTTAAAAGAGTACACTGTTCGCTTTGGAGCGCTGCAGACGGTTTACTGTTAAGGAAGTTGTCTGTTAAACGGCTACTTTAATTTTGCATTAATTTTCCTTCATTACGTCGCGAACCTGTCTTTGCTGATACTTTGCAAAGATTCTGGAACGAGTATCCATGTACACACTATAGAGTCTTCGAGTTATCTTTTTCAGATGTTGTGACAGAAGCGTGATTACCTCTGATGCTTCTAGGCGTTTTCACTCAGTCATCACGCAGGCGGTTAAGAGTCCATGCTTGCGGACTGGTTTGAAACGCTCATGTTCGCGGGTATTTGTTATGGCTGGCGGTGTGCGTCTGGAGGTTAGATGCAGCGACAGCGGTTCGCCAGTATTGGTGAGATAGTTACATTTATTGCGGTTATTCGAAGCAATTGCTCATATGTAAAAGTTTGCTCTCGAATCAATCGTGTGCTGTCCCAAGTCTAATGAATTAGCTCTGGGACTGGTTACGGAATTATGTTCTTGTCATTCACTCTGAGTCATTATGGAGTCAAGTCAATCATTCTCCCGACTAGAGTAGATTTTACATTTTTCTTAGAGTCTGAATACATGTCTTGAGTCTTTGCAATTGTAAGTAGGCTGTTTAGATTTTTATATGGGTAATGCCACGTAGCGCTCTATATGAAAATCACTGGCTGTGCTGTGTGCAGTATGTGGCTAGTTTGCATTGTTGTCTGCCATTGTTGTCATGAACTGCTACAGCTGGATGTGAACAGCGCGTAGCGTTGGACAGTTGGAGGTGAGCCGCCAGCAGTGGTGGATGTGGGGAGAGAGATGGCGGATTTTTGATAATCTGTAAGACTGAATGTCAATTATGAATATTAAGGTAAATACATTGTTTGTTCTCTAATAATATCTTTCATTTGCTAACTACCCTATCAGTAGTTAGTACCTTCAGTAGTTTGAATCTTTTATTTAGCTGGCAGTAGTGGCGCTCGCTGTTTTGCAGTAGCTTGAGTAGCGAAGATTTTTGTGAGGTAAGTGATTTGTGAAAGGTATAGTTTAATGTTACTCAGGGCCATTCTTTTGCAGGGATTTTTGATAGTCAGATTGCGTTGCGCTAAAATTATTGTGTACCAGGTTAAGCACAGTCTTGTACAATTGTTCTAAGTAGACGTTTCAGTCAGTATAAATTGTTCTAAGGGGACGTTTCATATGTCGACCTTAGCCTAGGATACCTCACTGGAATCTTCTGATTTTTTTCTTGTAGTTTGTGTATTTAGTGTAGCTTCTGTTTATAGCTAGCGCGTAATTGTAGAGAGAATCTCCTTTGTAGTTGCAGTCTTTCATTGTTGTACAGTAAAACAGTTGTGGCATGCATGTAGCTTTGCGCCAAGTATTTCGCTGCTGCAATTAACTAGATATTATTTTCAGTGCTATGTTAATGTGTTCTCTTATTTTTGCTCTTCAAATTGTGTTTTTGTGTGTTATCGTGTGAAATATTGTCTCAATAATGGCGTGTGAAAAACGTAACACTCGGCTCCAAAGTAAACTAAGAAACGACAGTGAAGACGAAAGCAATGTGTTAGCGCCACTGTGTAATGAGTTAACTAATGTTCAAAGTAGTAATTTGGTAACTGTGCATAGGGAAATGGAGCGGGCGTCAAACAATGGCGTAGACAGTCAAACAGGTAGTGAACAGGGAAGCATTATCGATCGATCGGTCGGCAACAGCTCGCCTCAGGAATCCGAAATGATAGGACACAATTTTGCAAATACTGTAGATTCAGGTTTTGCGTCCTCACCGGTTTCTCAAATGAGTCAAGACACATTTTCTGCTTGTCAAAATGTGAATGCTGCCGGTGAAAACGCACTGCCAAAGAGCATAGAGAAACAGATTCCAGACACTAATACATTATTATTGCAATTAATGCAAAAAATGGAACAAAATCAGAAACAAACACAGCAACAGTTAGATACAATGGGACAAAATCTGCAAAAGTTAGACTCATTGGAACAAACGCTTGAACAAACACGTGAAGATTTAACTACTGAGTTACATAAAATCGAATCGAAATGTCAAAAAGTCTGTAATGACGTAAAAACACAAATTTGTGAGCATTTCCAACCTATTTTTTCGCTGCATGAAAATGCATTACAGAATCACGAAGCAGCCATAAAAGAGCTGCAAACCATTGTTCATGAAAATCATGAGACCTTGTGGGCTAAAATTGACTCAGTTGCATCTACCGATTCGGTAACGCAACTTGCAAAAACTCAGGAAAACTTAAAGGACACAGTAGAAAGACACATGGAGGAAATTAGTTCATTATCAGAGAAAGTAGCCGAACTTTCGGATCAGGTCACTAATTTATCTACAAAGGTAGATGATGATCTGAATGACACAAGACCCGTAGCCTTCACTGACACAGAAGAGTATGAACAAATAAGAAAATTCAAACAAAATCAGAATCAAATTAATACGCAATACAAAAGAGAAATGCGGGAAGTACAAGATCAGCTGACACAGGTAATACAAGAATTACGTATTTCAGAGGACACTCGCGCCCCAATAAGGGAAGAGGGACATAGAAATACGGAACAGCCACAAAATAATAACACAGGGCATTTCGGTAATTATGAAAGAAATTGGCAAGGTACACCGAATTTTGAGATGGAACCGCCGACACGACGTAGCAATGACCGACATGCTACTCGCCGACACGATGATTTTGACTATAAGCTGTTCATTACTACACGTAAATTCAAAACATTTAAGAATTCTGGCAACGACATTCATCCACAAGCATGGCTCCATCAATTCTCTCATTGTTTCCCTCCCAACTGGTCATTGGAGCACAGATTAGAATTTATGTGTGGCTACTTGGAGAATGAACCAGCTGTAAGAATGCGATCGGTCATTCACGATTGCCACAGTGAAGGAGAGTTTTACCATGCCTTCCTCTCAGCATATTGGTCTCAAGCCACACAAGACCGCGTAAAACATAGCATCATGATGATGAAACACTTTGAACAATCTGAATTTTCCAGTCTTGTCAAATATTTTGAAGACATGTTGCACAAGAATCAATACCTGTCAAACCCATACAGCCCCTCAGAACTCATCCGCATTTGCTTAATCAAACTGCCCGAACATTTGAGACATATTATTTTAGCAGGACGTTGCAAAGACGACATTGAAGCTTTTCAGGGACTGTTACAAGAACTGGAAATTGACACAGACAGTCGCGGGATGCGAAAACAGGAAAACAATCATTACAGGACACATCCGTCACAATTCCGTGACGACAGAAACAATAAATGGCCACGACAAACCTATTCTTACAACGTAAATCGTGACCAAAACAGACACCACCCATATGACAACCACTGGCAGAGTAATAGTTACAGGGAAAGATCACCTCTCCGCAGTAATGACTATCACAGAGACAATCAGAGAAACAGACAATATGGAAACCAAAACAATTATTATCGAGGGAGACAGAATAACTTCAGACGTAACGGTCCAGCACGCAGTTACGACTCAGGCAGAAATTCTCCACCACGTAACAGACAAGAAAGAAACTATGTAAACTACCGACATGACGACAGGCGATATGATCGTAACGACAGACCTGAACTGCATCAGAACTGGCGAGTTTTAAACAGAGCTGGGCCCTCTGGGCAAGGCGAATTTGTAGAGGTTAGGTCTCCAAATCCCAATAACGACGCGCGCCAACAAAGAGACAATAGGCGATGACTCCCACCACTGGCAGCCACAAGACGTACTTATGAAACTGATGACGCAGCTGCCGTAGCTAGTAATTACGTAAAAATGGAAGACATTAGAGACATCTTACTCCAGGAACACGACGTAAAACATAACAACATTGCATATCCTGTGATTCATATTACTGTAAATGACGTAAAATTTACGGCAGTACTTGACTCTGGCAGTCCCATTTCAGTAATTAGCGAAACAGCTTTTAGCAAATGCAACAAAGCGAACGATTGCCCCACACTTCCGTTACGTAAGATTAAATTACAAGGTGCAATCTTTGGAAAAAGTGTAGATGTACGCCAACAAACCAATTTAGAATTCTTTTGTCAAAGCCACAGCTTCTCTATGAACTTCCTTATTGTTCCATTATTGTCGACGGAAATTATACTGGGAGTAGACTTTTTGAATGAATATAAAGCAATCTTAAGCTTTCACGATGCTGAAATAAGTTTAGAGAAAGAAGGTAAGTCAATAGCTTTGAAATTTGAAGACTGGCTCTCAAACCATGATGAGGAAATTAATCGGCTTTACGTTCTGTTAGACAACAGTTCGGAATTTTCTACGGAAGTAGACACCAACAATCACTCTGCAAGTACTGACAGGGTTGACATCGACGGCATATTTGAAATTAATGAGTTAATTCAGAATAAAATTCAGACAATTGAGAATTGTAATGACACTGATAGGCAGGACCTTTTTGAGATTTTACAAGCACATTCCACAGTTTTTACTCACAAAACAGGAACAATCCAGGGGTTTCAATACCAATTTCGTGTTCGTGAGCATACTAAATTTTGTGTTAGACCATACGTAATTCCGGCGCATTATAGGGACCGTGTTAGAACAGAAATACAATCTATGCTTGTCGAGGGAATTATTGAGCCTGCAGTAAGCTCATACAACAACCCATTACATGTTGTTGAGAAGAAGAATGGATCGATCAGGCTTGTTTTAGATTCGAGACAAATCAATACTATCATCATTCCTGAAACAGACAGGCCGCAGACGATGGAAGAACTACTTCAAAATTTTAATGGTGTAAGAGTGTTGTCTTCCATTGATCTCAGATCCAGCTTTTATCAGATCAAACTTCATCCAGAATGCAGAAAATACACAGCTTTCCTTTGTTTCGGCGTTTGTTATCAGTTTCGGAAACTTCCTTTTGGTTTGAACATTTCTTCAGCAGCATTCATTCGTGGGTTAAATTCCATATTACCTGAGTTCTTAAAACGTCACATCACTTTATATGTGGACGATATTCTAATAGCAGAAGCTTCATGGGAACAACATAACCGCATCCTCAACAGTTTGTTACGTATTTTTGCAGAATCTGGAATTACAGTTAACTTGGAAAAGTCTGAATTCGGTAGGTCAAAGGTGAAGTTTTTGGGACATATTATTTCTTCTGAAGGCATTCAGCCGGATCCTGAAAAGTTAGAAGCAATTAGAGCCATTCCAGTTCCATCCACAAAAAAACAAGTCCGCAGTTTTCTAGGTCTCGTAAATTTTTACCGTCGTTTTCTGAATATGCAAATTCTAGTTACACCTAAACTTTGTTCTCTCACTGGAAAAAATACTATTTGGAACTGGGACGAACAAGCACAGTTGGAATTCAATTCTTTGAAAGAAGCGTTACTTCACGCGCCAATACTAGCTCATCCAGATCTGTCACAAGATTTCTGCCTTAGCACTGATTCTTCCAAAGTTGGTCTTGGTGCCCATTTATTTCAAGAAGCCATAGAAGATGACATTACTGTTCAGAAAACCATTGCTTTTGCTAGCCGAGTGCTAACAAAATCTGAAAAAAATTATTCCGTTACTGAATTAGAAGCTTTAGCTATCGTTTGGGCATTTAACAAATTCCGTTTCTTTCTTTCTGGTAAGCACGTAAAAGTATACAGTGATCACCGTGCATTACAATTTCTTATGTCTTCAAAATTAAATCATGATAGGTTAAAACGTTGGGCATTGTTTCTGCAAGAATTCCGCTTCACAATAGTCTACATTCCCGGCAAGGAGAACATTGTTGCGGACGCGCTGTCACGCGCACCGGCTGGGCTTGAGAAAAGTAACACAGAAGGCAACCTCGAGAAAAATTTCAGTATTCTTTACATTCAGAAAGTCGCCTTTGAAAACTTCATCACCACATCTTTAAAGGACATTGCTCATGAACAAGATAAAGATGCGATTTGGAAAGATATCAAAAGTAAATGGCATGAAAAGACACACACTCAGATTCGGCATTATTACCTGGTTAGAAACAACATACTCTTCAAACGCTGCACTGTTGATGACAAGCTATGGGTACTTTGCATTCCAGACGATTTTGTTAATAAGCTCATTTGGTACATTCATTTCAGCTACGCACATTTTGGTCCACGAAAATGTTATCATATTCTTCGAACGACTTGTTATTTTAACAATATGGAAAAGCGAATTCGAAGAGTCTTGTCTATTTGTAAACTTTGTCAAAAGGCGAAACCATCTACTATCTCACATCGTGCTCCGTTATTTCCTATTATTCCTTCTAAATTAAAAGAATTTGCTGCTGTTGATCTCTTGGGACCCCTTGTCAGAACATCGAATGGATTTTCGTACGTTCTAGTCGCTGTTGAACTTACTTCAAAATTTGTTTCTTTCACTCCGTTACGTAAAGCCACTGGACGGTCTGTATCCAACGCCTTTGTTAAAAATTTTTTACGTGAAGTTGGACACGTTAGTAAAGTCATTTCAGATAACGGACCGCAATTCAGATCTGCTGTTTGGTCACGCATGCTTCGGAATCATAGAATCAAACCTGTTTTTATTTCATTGTATTCACCACATTGTAACCCGTCTGAACGGATTATGAAAGAAATCAATAAGCTTTGCAGACTTTATTGTCACAGAAAGCATCAGAATTGGGACAGATATTTACACTTATTTCAAAATGTGCTGAATGAAATGCCTCATGATTCCACTGCTTTACCACCTACTCTTGTACTGAAGAATGTAGAACCTCCGAACAGAATCAGAGAGCTTGTACCTTTCCCGAATACACGTAAACTTCGACACAAAGACATAATTGATTTGGCTCTTAAAAATATAAAATCTGCAGCAGACAAAAGGAGAAAACTACACGGTAAAGCAAATGCAAAGAAATTATATATTGGTCAGAAAGTTCTCATTAAAGCTCATTCATTGTCACATAAGAAGAAACACTTGAGTCACAAATTCTTTCTAGTTTACAATGGACCTTACAGAATCCGACGTATACCACATGATAATTGCGTTGAAGTTGAAACTCTGCGTACTAGGAAGAGTAAAGGTTTACACCACATTTCACATGTAAAACCGTTTATTGAAAGATAATCTGCTTTTAACTTTGTCTTTGCCATAAAACTTTTCACTTCACATTTCTAGTATGCTTTGTCAGACTTAAGAAACTGTTAACATGCAACATTTTGGTTTGCTTACGAGTGGATTCTGGATTTGAGGTGCTTTCTGTGAAATGCCAGATGACACAGTGGTTGGTTTGTGTGACACCTACACGATTATATCACGACGTTACTAATGAGTGACAATTTACAATGTTGCTTTTGCGGTGTATCTGTTTTATATCTGCACAGTTTTTTCTGAATCCTTATGGAAAGCAAAACATGTTTTAGTAGTAACTTTTGTGGTATTGCTACAAGGAGACAGCCTTTTCCGTAGGACAACAATACGTTACAGCACAATAATTCCTTCATCGCGGCAATAAGCGTAATAACTAAGTTATCTATACGCAAAGCATTTCACTTTGTTTATCATGAGGTAAGTACATTGACTTCTGCAGAACTTAGCTTTCGGAGGACAATAACTACGACACTTCCCAGAGATTATCTTACAGCAAGACGCATATTTAGCGCTACAGGACACGTACTTGAGTGATTAATTTTGTACTTAAAACATTTATTTTTAAAGATTTTTGAATTACAAAGAAAGTTTTTCGCAATACATTTCATTCCATTGCTGAAATCTGTAACACCTGAGGGTATAATTACAATAAACCTCAGGGGGGTACACGCCTACTTTGTGTACCATGTGTTTGGCAAGCACAAGGAGCCCTAGCTAATATGGTATTTGCTTATACAATTTAACACATCGGTACCATATTTCTCTAACACATAAATTACACAGCTATCTGATCATTTAACAGAGAAACAAACATTTTTTTCTACGTCAGTGACAGATGTTTACGTAATTACACCGTTGGGTAACTTCACACTTAAGAAATTGTACTTTGTCTGTACTTTGTGCACTGTTCATATTTTTTTGGAACCATTGTGATACTCTGAGAGCTTTGAATGATGTATTTGGTATGAGATCATGATTTTTAAAGTACGTTTGAGGCAGATGACACTACTGAAATGAGCAGAGAATTTTCTTTAAGGTTTTGAATCATTGGAGGAAGCTACGACGTTTTTGACATTTGACTGAGGTGTTATGATGTTATTTTTACGACGACGATGTGTATTATGCTGTTGAGGTATGTTTATGTCAATAAGATGATGCTACCATATATGAGGAATGTGTTTACGTGTTTATATGTATATGAATAATGAATAGAAGTTAGGGACTCTTGACTTGTGAAAAAGGATGTTGGAAACCAAGAATCGTACTTTGAGAGTTATGAAATGTGTGTGTAAATGCGTGAAAGTATCACAATGCAAGCGAAAATATTTTGGACACTGTCATATCAATAGCATTTTGTTCCTACAGATTTGCAACGCTAATTCTTGACCTGTGAAATTTTGTATATGAGACTGTCACTGTAGCGAAAACTGCTGTCGTAAATATTTCCGGAAGAAAGTTAAGTGACCACCTGCACATAATGCGACGTGGGCACCCAGGTGTGTCAGACACCTGGAGAACAAGCCTTTTCAGACGCTCAGGTAGAAAAGAAAGCCATTAGGGTGTGCCAGAGGCACAGGTGGAAGAAAAGGACAAAGGGAGGCCATTAAACTCGCTGTTGACATACCTTTGTAGAGGGCATCGCTAATGCGACACGCTCGTTACTTGAAAACATATGATTTTTGTAATGCGTTGTGGGCACACAGCTGTGTCAAACACCTGGAGAATAAGCCATTAGGATGTGCCTTTCATCGCTAATGCGACACCCTCGTTACTTAAAAATTTATGATATTTACTGAAATGCCTAACAAAATGACAAGAAATATTTTTACATCTGCACACCTGATTATTACAAGTGTCTTTCTACGAGAGTTGAGAGCCATTAACTTATGAAATGAAATGTCACATGACTACTGAATGACATTTTTATGCTTTGGTTTGTGTAATTGCTTATTTCATTTGATATCTGGTTTCCAGCTGTGTTGCAGCATTGCTTTTATAAAATGAGATGCATTTGCTAATGTGAACTCTTTCTGTCAACAGATCTATTAAATGATAATTTTGTAATCCACATTCTTTAAAAAAGGAGCACTTGGAAAGGAAAGAACAATAAGAAGTAACTCGTAACAGTAACACTTAATTTTCTTTTCAGGTACATGGTAATATTTTTTTACAATCAGTTGTTATGGTGCACCACTTTAATTACATAGACATTAAGATGTGAATATGCATTTCCCTTGTCTGCATTGTTGTTTTTACTGTAATATTTTTTCTGCTTGAGCTATGTCATGTTTAGGTATAAGTTGCTGCTGTTTGTCAGGCATAGTGTTACTGAATTTGACTTTGTGTTACTCTTCTAAGCTAGTTTTTCTTGTTTCCTGCATTGCCTTATATTAGTTGTAATATTGCACTTGCTTTGCTAATTTATGCTGCTAGCTTTGCCAATTTGCATTTTTTTGTCATTTCTGTTTGTGTTGATTTGTTGTGATGCTGCATTGCCTCGTCCCTTGGTATATATATCTGAGCTCAGTAGATTTAAGTTAGCTTAAGAGGGGGTAGACTATAAGAAACTGACTATGGAGAATAGGTAAAGAATGCATTGCGAAGAAAGATTTGGGCCCCAATGAGTATTGTACAATCAGAAATAATTATTTTGAAAGAAATATGAATGGAATACAGGAAGGAGGTATAGGTAGGATTATCTTGGAAATAAATAATGAGGTAAGAAATATGTGAACACATAAATACAGAAAGCATGCTTGGATAGGATTTTTTTGGTGGAAGCAAAGGTTGAAATAAGACGAACGAGCTATGGAATGAAGGGAGATCTCCAAGCAAAATACTGCAGTAAACCAAACCCTGTCCTTTCCTCTTTGCTGCCTTTTCCAAATATGTAATTGTGTGTTGTCCTTTCCTTTTGGTGTTATCCCACTATGTGTTTGTGTACCCTTGTGTATTTGTGTTTTTTTTCCTGTCTTTATGTGTTTAGCTGATGAGAGCTATGTTGTAGAATTTTTCTAATATTCTGTTATTTTCTTTGTAAAGATGCTTAGACATTATTTATTCTGTGTTGTTTTCATGCTCATGTGTGAAGTTGACATTTCAAAAGTGATTCTGATCTTTTATGTATGTACTCATGTTATCATTCCTGTAACACTGATGTATATGTTTATTTCTATTCTTTTGTAAAGCCCCTATTACTACAAATATTATCTGTATTGTTATGTCTTTAATGTTGTATTTTGTACCTTTGTCATTGTATTCTTATGTTATAAAATTGTAATTGACAGCAGTTCATCAAATTAAGTAACTTGTAAGTTCCATTTCACTGCACACGTTTCTGTTGGTCATAGTATATGGACAATATGTGAGAAGTAGGGACTGTTAGTGTTTGCACGTGTGTTAATAACTCAGCAAGGGACTGGATAACAGCATTGCTGGTTCTAAGGACAATTCCAAAAACTTTGTGAGTGCACAAGTGGTGGTTATGGACTTGCTCTATTATCCACAAGACTCTTCAATGGTGATTGTGCACCTGCACAGTCGCAACAGATGGCTGCTGGCCATCTCTACAAGGACTACAGTGGGTCTGCACCTCTGGTGGCCCACCAATACCATACTCTCTACCAGGACTACAGTGGGCCTGTCCACAATTTCTACAAGGACAACAGTGGGTCTGCACCTCTGGTGGTCCACCAATACCACAATCTCTACCAGGACTACAGTGGGTCTACTCTGTGATGACCTACCTACCAAATTCTTCGAAACATCGACTGACTCTGCTGTGGGTTTGCTCTGTTGTGGCCCATTACCTGTCAGCATGTCAAGAGTCAGCACTGTCTTACCGTTGGAAGGACAATACTACTTCTTCAAGACTGCATGGAAATCCACTACTTCCGTGTGCATTGTATTTTACTGCTCAGACTTTGAGCAAACAAACTGCAGGTTTACTCTTATGATGAATGATCAGGACTGTCTTTATTGACTGTGAAAAAAAATTTTAGCTGTTGACCAACATTGTATCAATAAGTGTGTGCATTTGATATCTTTGTTATTGTAATTATGAAAAATTTTATCAAATCTTTATTGGCCACTGCCCAAAAATATTTTGTAAAATTTTTTGTGGGGAGCATGGGGGCTATGTAAGTAGGCTGTTTAGATTTTTATATGGGTAATGCCACGTAGCGCTCTATATGAAAATCACTGGCTGTGCTGTGTGCAGTATGTGGCTAGTTTGCATTGTTGTCTGCCATTGTTGTCATGAACTGCTACAGCTGGATGTGAACAGCGCGTAGCGTTGGACAGTTGGAGGTGAGCCGCCAGCAGTGGTGGATGTGGGGAGAGAGATGGCGGATTTTTGATAATCTGTAAGACTGAATGTCAATTATGAATATTAAGGTAAATACATTGTTTGTTCTCTAATAATATCTTTCATTTGCTAACTACCCTATCAGTAGTTAGTACCTTCAGTAGTTTGAATCTTTTATTTAGCTGGCAGTAGTGGCGCTCGCTGTTTTGCAGTAGCTTGAGTAGCGAAGATTTTTGTGAGGTAAGTGATTTGTGAAAGGTATAGTTTAATGTTACTCAGGGCCATTCTTTTGCAGGGATTTTTGATAGTCAGATTGCGTTGCGCTAAAATTATTGTGTACCAGGTTAAGCACAGTCTTGTACAATTGTTCTAAGTAGACGTTTCAGTCAGTATAAATTGTTCTAAGGGGACGTTTCACAATTGCTGGTAATTTCAGCTCATCAGCACGTGTTTCTCGGAAGGCAAGTGGCTTTTGTTCGATCCTTATTTAATTCTAAAATAATTAGACGATCTAATTGCTTATGCTGTTCCTCATTTTCACTTTCAGTAATCATTTATTGAATACTTGCTTACATTCTTGTCTGTGCTTTGTTTACCTCCATTTTCATGTTCATGTGTTACAAGTTACCACCTTCTGCCTACAAAATTGTTTCACTTGACAAAGCTAACGAAGTATCTTATTTCTCCGGTAGTTCCCCTGTTTGTAATAATTAGTATCGCCTGCCATCGAAACTCGATGAATTGTATTGTTAAAGTAACGAAAGCAAATTTGTTTATATAATTAATTGGAATTTATTCGTATGCAGATTCTTAGTTTCTACGTTAACACTATGCATGTTTTTCATGCTTAACTAATGCTTCATTTGTATTTACATTTCTACAAGAACAACAATGCACGTAATTTTTAATTATAACTTGTTGTTGTTGTAGTCTTCAGTACTGAGACTGGTTTGATGCAGCTCTCCATGCTACTCTATCCTGTGCAAGCTTCTTCATCTCCCAGTACTTACTGCAACCTACATCCTGAATCTGCTTAGTGTATTCATTTCCTGGTCTCCCTCTGCCATTTTTACCCTCCACGCTGCCCTCCAGTGCAAAATTTGTGACCCCTTGATGCCTCAGAACATGCCTTGCCAACCGGTCCCTTCTTCTTGTCAAGTTGTGCCACAAACTCCTCTTCTCCTGTTGGTACACCACTTACAGACATAGATTTCAAAAACTTTACTGGATAGTAATTATTAATTTCTTAATCATTATCTCAAATTATTTTATTGTAGCTGTGATGAATGTTTGCTTCACTTGGCATACCACTGAGCAAGCGAAAAAACGACGCCAATAAACACCATTATGTACTTGTATAGTCTTTGTAGCCCCCAAAGACTTTTTTCTATGATGTTTTACTTTCCACTGTTGAGAGGAACGACATAGCAGTTATGGCATTGCAGCTGCCCGGTAAGCTTGTAATAGTGCAAATGAACCATCTGCAACATTTAAACACGAACGACCCTAGAATGCTGTTTCACAAATCGTTGTTACTTTCGTGTGTCATTTCTACGGTAGCACATGATCGTTCCGCGAGATAGGACTTGTCAGCAGCATGTGACATATGGGAAAACTTTTCTCGTGTATTTATGTCTATTTCCTTTTATCTCTGACGGCTACGTACACACATGTTGGTCTCCTTGTGTAGCTAAAATTAAAAATTGGTGCTTCAGTTTTCGATGGTCACGTATTAATTATTATAAGTATCGTGTATTTCCGGCTGTGGAGGTACGTCTTAACGACTACTCTTGAATGAAAAAATGCTGTGGATCATTCTGTAAAGTGTTCATGTTCAAATTTCACAAACTAAATTAGTGTGTGTCACATCAATGTGCTCAGTATTATTTAATAGATTATGCACTTTCTGATCTTTCGAACGGCATATTATTCATTGATATTTGACTATTGCCATTAGAGAGGGGCCTCGAAACGCATTCCACAATAGTCCATTATAAGTTGGCTACTATTACACTTTAATATTTGGAAGGATTCTGACGAATACCTCCTTGAAATGCTATCCACAGAAAATACGCCAGACGAAGAAGAAGTACTCCGGACAAAATAACGTAAGCGATAGACACATCCTACGCCGGTGTGGCAGTAAATATACCATTAGTGCTAGAAGGCGTTGCAGCAATAATTCCTCAAACAAGGAAAGGCAGGACACCTAGGCCTGACAACATATATTATACCAAATAAAATCTTAAGTTCCGATATACTTTATATTTCACATTTTGTGAAATGAATACATCTTGTCTGGGAGGATATCTAATATATGGGGACATTCTCGAGTTGTAATAATAAAAACGGGTACCGACCGTGATGCAACTACGTAAAAAGTCGCATGGACTAAATTTGTTTTCTTAACACTTTAGATAAACGTTTAGCCAATAGGTTACAAAGCCTTAGGAAACCATGCAGACATAGTGAATTCCCATTCGGATTTAGGAAATTAAAAAACGATGGACATTGTGGCTAAGTACAGTATATAGTTGCGATTACTGCAACAGCGCGGAAGCGCTGAAGCATGTATATACGAAAAGGCTGCGTGCAGAGTAGCGCTTTGATGTGGCGGAGAGGGGGGGGGGGGGGGAGGAGGGCCTCTTGGTGCTCGGTTTCTATTTAAGCTAGGAACATGGCATGAAAAGTTTTTGCCTTAGACTGGAACAGCAGCCATTTGTATAGCCATTCGAACATATGTCTTACTGCAGCTATGTTACAGTATACTCGTATGAAGCAATCTTTGAACGGCGAACCGGAGCTGGCGCCAGGAAAATTGTGTGAATAGATTAATTCCTTTTGCATATTTTTCAGTTGGGGTGAAATTAATACTCAGGTAATGGCACTATTTGAATATGCACCGTTCGGATTTTACTATCCAAAAACAGTCACCTTTAAATCACTCCGGTCTAGATCGAGACTACTAGTTCAAATTTGGTCCACTGGTGTTCGGGCCTTGGTCTACGATAAATTTTACCCGTTGCTTCGTTTATATTTTACGTCCAAAATGTAAGTTTTTCTGGGAGGTTTCTGAAGCACGTTACTTCTGTACTATAAACTTGTACAAATCGGTTCAAACTGTGGACGGAGGTAGATATATGGATAAAGCCAAAACGACATCTTTTTCATCCACTACCTTTATCATTTATCGAGAGACGAGCTAAACGTAGAAAAGTAAAATCCGTACTTACGTGAACTGAATGCGCAGAAATGATCTAAAGTGAATCAAATAAACTAAAAGTAATTCTTGCGATAAAAATGGAAACTTACTTTCAAAAATACAGCTTCATTCGAATTTCACGTGCAAAAAACACGTTTCTGTGAATTTTTTATGCGCCACTTTTATTGTGTGAATCGGTTCAAATTTTGTAAGAAGATAAACAAATGCATGCTATTAATGGTAGTTCTGTTTTGTGAAAACTTTATCTGTTGCCAAGACGCAGAAAACATGACTCAAAAGACAATAAAAATACCTATACCACATAAAGAAATCTATATCGGTAGGCAAACTATGCCGGTCTAACGTCAAAACTATGGTGGAGTACATGTAAGAAGCCAGAATGAAAAATGGTGCTACCACATCAAAAAAGGCGAACATGTCCTGGGCACAGCTAGGGACGTAAAAGAAGGAAGTAGCTCTTCGATTTACCTGAAATTTTCAAAGACGTTTAAATCAAAACATCTTGACACATTTGCTGATTTTTACCCAGGGCAGTGAGCTCTCTTGGCTGCAAGATGTTGGCATACTTGTATATTGCAATTTATAGACTAAAGTCTCCGATCCTGTGCCAGACATCTAGAAGATTCGCCAGCCTTAGTAAACAATATATAATACATGGCTGGAGAGCATACACGTAACAAGTAAAAGAGTTTTTATAGGGAGGGGGTGAGGGAGGATGAAATGTGGGTGGATTCAAAGCACAAATTTGTCAAGATGTTTTGATCTAAATGTCTTTGACGCAGCTAGATAAGTCGAAAAGCTAGTTACCTTATTTTACATCCCTAATTCAGCCCAAGACATGTTCACTTTTTTTTATGCTATGATAGGAGCACTTTTCTGGCGTTAGATATATTCGGAGAATTCAGTAATTTAAATGTTAGTAATTTTCTTGGAGATGATAAAGTTGCATATAGGCACAAAATAAAGACTGTCACAAAATAAGCTTTCGGCCAACAAGGCCTTTGTCGAAAATAGACAACAGACACTCGCGCACACACTCACGCAAATGCAGCGGACAAACGGATGAAAACAGTCTCAGGCAGCTGACGGTGGGCTACTGGCACACTACTGGCTTCAGCAACCAGAGACTGTGGTTATCTGTCTATTTTTGACAAAGGCCGTGTTGGCCGAAAGCTTTATTTTAAGATAATCTTTCTATTATGCCTAGCTGCGACTCGGCATCTCCACCATACGGTGAGTAGCAATTATCCTTTTCATAATATTGTTACATTCCCTTCTGGATTTTCCATTGGTTGAATCTTTTGTGGAAGTATTTGTCTGGGATGAAGCCGTATGCGACAGAAAACATGGATGATAAACAGTTTGGAGAAAAGGGGAATAGAAGCTTTCGAAATGTGATGGTACAGGAGAATGCTGAAGATTAGATAGTTGGCTGGGAAAGCTAATGAGGAGGTACTGAATGGAAACTGGGAGAAGAGGCCAAAAATTGACTAAATGAAGGAATAGGTTGACAAGACACATCCTGAGAGAGGGCTGGGGGTGATCAGAGAGTGAGGTTTCTCTGCAGCAAGCAGATACAGACGGATGTAGGTTGCGAGTTATGCAGAGGTGTCGGGATGGTGTTGTACGTGAATGTCCATCCCGTTGCACGCCATCATCTCATTTTGTGATAGACACATTATGCGTCAGTGGGAGACAGAATGGTCGCAGGTGACAGAAAACAAACTAAAAAAAAACTAAACTAAACTTCGTCCGAACAGGCCTTGGAAGGCTCATTGGTACCGACTGGCCGCCGTGTCATCCTCAGCCCGCAGGCGTCACTGGATGCCGTTTTGGTAGGCCGGTCAGCACACCGGTCTCCCGGCCGTATGTCAGTTTACGAGACCGGAGCACCTACTTCTCAGTCAAGTAGCTCTTCAGTTTGCCTCGCAAGAGGCGAGTGCACCGCGGTTGCCAACAGCGCTGGGCAGATCGGGATGGTCACCCATCCAAGTGCTAGCCCAGCCTGACAGCGCTTCAGTTCGGTGATCCGACGGGCACCGGTGTGACCACTGGGGCAAAGCCGTCGGCACAGAAACCAAACTGTGGTCACTCAAATCAATCACGCAGGCATGGCGGACTTCATGACGGACTCACCGCTGGAAGGAGGTTTTGCTTACCAGGCTGCGCGTCGGACACAGCCCTTTGAAACGTCCCCTTAGAACAATTGTATACGACTGTGCTTAAACTGACACACAATAATTTTAGCGCAACGCAATCTGACTATCAAAAATCCCTACAAAAGAATGGCCCAGACAAACATTAAACTATACGTTTCACAAATCACTTACCTCACCAAAAATCTTCCTTACTCGAACTACTGCAATACAGCGAGCGCCACTACTGCCAGCTAAATAAAAGATTCAAACTACGGAGGGCACTAACTACTGATAGGGATAGTTAGCAAATGAAAGATTTTAATGGAGAACAAACAATGTATTTACCTTAATAGTCATAATATATATAGCAGTTCATGACAAATTACAAAACTCCGCCATCTCTCTCCCCACATCCACCACTGCTGGCGGCTCACCTCCAACTGCTCAACGCTATGCGCTGTTAATATCCAGCTGCCCAACAATACAATGGCAGACAACAATGCAAACTAGCCACAGACTGCACACAGCACAGCCAGTGATTTTCATACAGAGCGCTACGTAGCGTTGCCAATAAGAAAACATAAACAGCCTACTTACATAAGGCAAACATAAACAGCCTACTTACACCTTTAACACATGGCTTCCTCCTCCGGCGTGAGGATCCACCACTCTGGGAAGTTTTGTGGCGTGCCACTTTCAGTTCACCATATTTCGGCAACGAGTGTCCTATATTAGGACAGCCCTCAGTCTCGATGGTGATCTGCCAATCACCCTCCAGTCCTGATTCCAATGTTGCAAGAGTGGTGAAATGTTGTGAACTGTCAGGTCTCATCCCTAAATTGATGGGCAAGGGAGGCAGACTTGAATACATTACAAACTGCTCAGCATGCGGGGACAGCCTTCATCCCTACCCATGAGACTGGCATGCTGACTTTACCTCAGGGCGCTCATGACCATGATGTTGAGTGCCTCCCACCTCAAATCATCATCAACACCTCCTTTCAGAGGTGAAGAGGCTAGCGTGAAGAACTCTGTCAAATCAGTCTTCGAAATGCAGGTCGCAACAACAACAACAAGGTATAGTCTGTCTGTAAACTGAAGAGCGAGCAGCGCTTTTGGTGGGGGAAGTGGCCTTTCCCGGAAGAACGCTGCCACCGGACTACAGGGGCACCCAAAATCTGTTGCCCGTTACCTGTGTAGCGGTGTAGATCGGCGTGCAGTGATATACGTCGTTTCTGTTCGTGGGATTTTAGCTGCCAGTGTCAGTTAACTTTCTATACTTACTGATATACTTCGATATCCGGAAGTGATGGATAATCGTCTAGCATTGTAAGTAAATGTCCAGAATACGAAGAAGATATTTGCGGAGTAACAAGCGTTCGATCGTCTCTAATGTTAGTACAGCGTATGTTAAAGAGGCGACGCAAAAAGAACTGTCGGCTAATATTAGGCAAACGTCAGCCTCGCCCAGTAGGACGCATAGAGAAGAAACGCGGAAATAAGCCGCATGGTTTACTGGAATCGCCACGAAGGAAATTAATAATTTTGTGAGGAAACCCATCCTTATAGACAGTTTCAAAATCACGTAAAACCTTTGATGCTGATGGAACACTAAATCTCTGTCTCGGTCACTGTTCACCCGATTCTAAGACATACTGCATAAGACATGTGCACAATAGCTATCGTAAACACTTCGAAACACATACCCCGATTCTGGACTTCCAAGCACAAAGCTTGATATACGAGGTGCGCTTACATATTAACTTTTATTTTTTGGTAAGAACTTTATTTGTTAGTCTTCAGCAATGTTATACTCTTCAAAATATTTCACATTACATACTACACACTTATGCCAGTGCATTTCCCAATTCCCGAAACACTTTAGGAACTGTTTCTTCGGGATAGTTTATAGGTCTTCTAACTGCATATTTTTAATCTCATCCATACTTGTTAAAACTGCTGCCCTTTAAGACCCACTTTAAAATGTTTATACCACTTGTATGCCCTTGGTTTACTCATAACAAGTTCACCAAAAGCAATATTCAATATTTCCAAAAATTTCATACATTTTATTCCATTCTTATAACAAAATTTGATACAGATTATCTGATCTATTTTTATACAAAACAAATAATCGTTGATGCTACCAAAACACATGTAATCTTTTTGACAACTGACAATAGAGTAAATAGCGAATATGCATAACATTGTACACATACTTTAGAGACATGTTCACGAAGACAGTGACAAAAAAGTAGTGCAAATCGGACTAACACATAAAATTATAAATTTCTGCTTAGTTTTTTAACACTCTTCATGTTGCAAGAATTGTTAAGTTTCAACACAGTCCTTCAATGAAAACTTCTACCTTTCAGTAGAAACACAAAGTAAGAACAAGCCATAAATTCTACAGATTTATTGAATTATGTGCGGTTCGTTTTACGAATAGCAGTGGAGGAACATGTATCATATTCACATGAACAGGCGTTCGGTTCTATGTTTGTAGTAGAATCCTCACTTCAGTTCTTATGTTAATATTATTTACTCTATTGTTGTATTTCGAAAGAAGCTATCGTCTTTTGTATTCCTTATGGCCTTAATGCATTTGTGTGAAAATAAACGCAGCCGAGACGTATCTGTGTACGGCGTCGCCACAGATTTAAATCGCGCGCCGCGGCAGGGCCGGTACTACGTTGTGAAACAGCTTGTAGAAGCGCCTTGTGACGTAGCTGGGTTGGCGGAGTGGGGACTCGCTCGCTCGCTCTTCAGTTTACAGACAGACTATAGCCAGGAGCGGAACCGTACAATCACAGATGTAACGATGTTGATGCGTGAACACGGTGTCCCCTCCGCCTTATGAGAAGACTGCTGTGCTTTTTTTGTTTGCAAGAGGTTAGCAGCCGCACACTCGGCGGACGAGAGCGGGGGAGAGTCTATAGAGCGGGAGGGCCGCGTGTCCACCTGCCGATAGGGGGTGCGCCCGCTTCCTTCCTGCACCGCCAGTCGATACTCCGGGGAGAAGGGCGGGCAACACAAGAGCTCGGCGCGGCCGGCGCTCAGCCAACATGGCCGCCACGCGCCAGCCGACAGCCGACAGCCGACAGCCGACACCTGTGACGTGGTCGCCGCACTGGCAGGCGCAACACACGCTGGCCGCCAGACATACACCGCCTCAAAACAGCTCCGTGCAACCAACACCAGCTGTACAGACCACACACGACCACTCACTTGGTTTTATTCCTGTAGACAGGAGATCATCTGGAGGTAGGACCGTCATGGCGATTATGAAATCCTCCTTCTCATTAAAAAAAAAAATGTTGTTGTTGTTGTTGTTCAGTCCTGAGACTGGTTTGATGCAGCTCTCCATGCTACTCTATCCAGTGCAAGCTGCTTCTGTTGTGGACTGACAAGACAGCCAGTCCACAGAGACGGGTAACCGAAAGGGCACGCGTCAATTCACGCCGGCTTGCGTTAAGTCTGAAACAGGATACGTAATGAATGCTATAAAGAAAAGTACGTAGCTTCTGGAATACTTAACTTTAATCCATCATTTGTATACAGCATTCTGGATGATACAAGTGAGACTCTCTCTAGAAATGGTTAATGGCGCCTTGCTAGATCGTAGCCATGGACTTAGCTGAAGGCTATTGTAACTGTCTCTCGGCAAATGAGAGAAAGGCTTCGTCAGTGTAGTCGCTAGCAAAGTCGTCGTACAACTGGGGCGAGTGCTAGTAAGTCTCTCAAGATCTGCCGTGTGGTGGCGCTCGGTCTGCAATTACTGACAGTGGCGACACGTGGGTCCGACATGTACTAATGGACCGCGGCCGATTTAAAGCTACCACCTAGCAAGTGTGGTGTCTGGCGGTGACACCACAGCTTCATCTTCCAGTACGTACTGCAGTCTACATCCTTCCGAATCTGCTTAGTGTATTCATCTCTTGGTCTCCCTCTACGATTTTTACCCTCCACGCTGCCCTCCAATAGTAAATTTGTGATCCCTTGATGCCTCAGAACATGTCCTACCAACCGGTCCCTTCTTCTTGTCAAGTTGTGCCACAAACTCCTCTTCTCCCCAATTCTATCCAATACCTCCTCATTAGTCACGTGATCTACCCATATAATCTTCAGCATTCTTCTGTAGCACCACATTTCGAAAGATTCTATTCTCTTCTTGTCTAAACTGTTTATCGTCCATGTTTCACTTCCACACATGGCTACACTCCATACAAATACTTCCAGAAACGACTTCCTGACACTTAAATCTATACTCGATGTTAACAAATTGATATTCTTCAGAAACGCATTCCTTGCCATTGCCAGCCTACATTTTATATCCTCTCTACTTCGACCATCATCAGTTATTTTGCTCCCCAAATAGCAAAACTTCTTTATTTAAGTGTCTCATTTCCTACTCTAAATCTCTCAGTATCACCTGATTTAATTAGACTGCATTCCATTATCCTCGTTTTGCTTTTGTTGACGTTCATCTTATATCCTCCTTTCAATAATAATAACTTTTATACGTTTACATTTACCAGGTGCCAAATTTTTCGCTAACTTTCGGAGAGGATAAAGTAGCATGAAACCTGGAGTCTTGGAAATCGCAAGGAATTTGAGAAATTCCAACCATGCTTTTCACTTGCTTCCGTTTTTGTTTTATGTTAGGGCGCAAAAGCAACTAAGATCAGGACAGTAGAACACGAAGGCGAGAAAGGAGTTAAAAGCGATTACATGATAAGCCCAATCGGCAGAAGGAAACACAGCTACAAACAGGGACTTACTCTTGGAGAAAGGTTCACGAAATACGCTATAGAGACAACAGAGGTCCTCAACTAAAGATTAAATGTCCTTCGTTATATGTCTAAGGCGGATAAAAAGAAAATGCGGTCGACATCTCGAGTGTCGTTCGCTAAAATTGGCGATAACTAATACGGCAAACATACATTAGAATGCAAGTGGTTAAAAAAAGGGCATTCCGTCAGGAAATTGCGAACTGTCAAAGATCGATGACAATGAGCACAAAGTGGTGGCAAGTCACCACTTAACAAATGGCGATGGTAAAATGAGTGCCCAATAAGCAGCTTACCTAAAATGAAATTACCAAATGTGCAGCAACCAGTCGCAAAATCATACGTTTTATTTATTCACTGGTTGCTGCATATCTGCATATTTGGTAATTTTATGGTCTACGGTCGCTGCACGACTTGGGAACCACAGGAGCCCACCATTAATTAGCTAAAATGATCTCATCGCTGCGAGAGGGCCGAGAGGAAGTCGGCCAAGCCACAGGGAGAGGTGTAATTCACCCGAGCTTGTTCCCATGAAGGGAAGACAAGTGGTGATGGCAAAGTGAACCCATCTACTGACAGACGGCAACAAAGAGGTTATCGGAGGGAATGTAAGAACTAGCGGTCCGAGGTACGAGGACTGCTGCCTTGGCAGCAGCTTCAGCGTTCTCGTTTCCCGTCAGACCGACGTGACCAGGGACTCACATAAACATCGTAGTGGCTCTATCAAGAGTTCGCCAGTGACAGCTGTGTCCACTACACGGAGACTCTGAGGAGCACCGAGAGAGTCGGCGTAAATGACACAATTGTGTCGCCGGAGGTTTGTACACGCACCTCTTACATTTGCAGATAACTTTCCAGTGAGGAAAAGGCGCACATCCATAACAGGCTGATCGTACATGCTGACAGCAACAGCCGGCCGCTGTGGCCGAGCGGTTCTAGGCGCTTCAGTCCAGAACCGCGCTGCTGCTACGGCTGCTGTTTTGAATCCTGCCTCGGACATGGATGTGTGTGATGTCCTTAGGTTAGTTAGGTTTAAGTAGTTCTAAGTCTAGGGGACTGATGACCTCGGATGTTAAGTCCCATAGTGCTCAGAGCCATCTGAACCATTTGACAGAAGCAAGGAAGATCGGAGCCGGAAACGTCGCGATACGCACATCATTTCCTCGTCTTAATTAAGGTGTTTCACTAGCGCTGAAAAAGCATCTGACAGCTCATTCGAAGAAGGATAAAATAAATGTATTACCCATCTATTGCAGTACTGCCAGCTAAGAAAATGTCTGGCACGAGCTTCCGGTACTATTTAACCGAATACGCTACATACGATTCCGGTTGCTTCCCGGTTACTACTTTCCATGTATTCCGATGTGAATACATATATTTCATATAATTTGAATTTATTTAATGAATCACACAAGAACAAAACAATGTAGTTTTCACGTTGTAGCTGATGCGGCTTTTAAAGTCAGGAAATTATCAGAAGGAACGTCAATGTGTGCAGACTGTAATTACTAACCGCTGAGATGAGGTGACTGTGTTTCATTTCTATGACTTCTTTCAACTGTTCCTTAAGTACCACTGATGTCTGTCTGCACTTAAGATAGGAACGCAGCGTATTCGACCACTCTACAGACAACAGTTTCAAAGAATGCCGCCTTGAAATCATGTTTGAAACGAGACGGGTCTGTTTGCTTTACCGAGACAGGATCACGCGTATCAATGAAACAGGAACCGCCTCAGTTGTGAAGTTAACTCCCGTAATTATATATTTTATTGTGCACACCTGTATAGTATTTTTTATTCTATTACTTTAAGAAGTAGCAAGTTACTTTGCAATTTCCACGAGAACATTCATAACGTTTATGTATTCAACATTACAGTAACTTATACACAGTATGAACAGCAATATCTGAGCAGTCGGTATTATCTATCATCACAGGTTACACCCACACCTTAGTAGACAACACTGGTTACAAGTACCGCAAATCATTACTGGACTGCATTTTTTAATGATAGATTAAAAATAAAAATACGCACTGGATTACTCTTCGCCACACCTATTTTCTCCTTACAGTTCTTCAAGAAGCTACATCGTGCGCCCAGCGTGTGTAAATTTTATGTTACCTTGCCCCTAAATTAACTCATTTTCATTGCTCAAGTTTACACAAAATGTGCCCATCACACTCACAGTTTTCTGACCGTCTATTACCTCCTCGTCAGTGTAGTATCTCACTGTATTGTCAGATGAAATTAATCAGAAATGATTGGAACTGCAGTGTCGTTTACCAATATCGGCGTAACAAACGTCGGTTTTGATTGGGTGACAATGAGCTGTGCATGTACATGAAAACGCATTCAAAAGCGATGGACGCAACACGATCCCTTTTTTATGCCTACGTTTATGTTTCGATAGGCGCCAGTGCTTAAAAAACAAAGAACATAATTCCTCTTTTTTTTACTATTACTTTCCTTTAAATTCAGTGCGAGTAATCGCAAGCATCGACGTTAAGCAATATGAAATGGTTTCAAGAATCCTCCTCTTGTCTTAACGATCCTTTAGCGCATTTCGAACGGGGTTTAAATCACAGAAAATGTTCTGAGGAACAATTTGGCTAACACATACACAGACAGACAGCTTCCTAACAGAATAGTAACACGATTTCGAAGTGAAAGAGTGGTGTAACTTTAAAATCCCCTCTATTGAAGACTCCATACTGACGCGGGGTAAGCCGTTTTACCGCGAGGCTAGTTACGCTTTGCAGTCATACAACATTCGCCTCGTTCTGAAATGATGGCAGCGCCGTTGAGCCGGATGAGGCGAAGAAACGAACACAAATCTGACGGGTGGCAGTAAAAATTTTACGTCAGACGTAAACGCAATGATCACACTCGTGAGTAGTTGCAGCAGTCTGGGACGAAGTGGAAAGGTGCACTCTCGCGGAGCAGTCGGTACGTCTTCCTTGTTGCTCATTTTAGAATTTCATTACGGATTATAGACACAACTTCACAGTTCACAGAAAATGACAACCTCTGATCTCTAACATTGTCTCTGCGGCATTATAACATTTGCCTCTTATGATATTGCTGAGTGCAATCTTCTATGGATATGGCGAATAACGTAAGGAAAATATGAAAAACTGAAATACAGTACGACATTTCTGTATCTGCTGATGTAAAAATTAAGTAAGTTGATTCGATGCTGGCGGACATCGAGAAAGATGCAAGATGTTCCACGGACGTAACCGAGTGCACACAATCGGTTCTTTAGTCCAGCAATGCAGCGAGATATTAACTTAGTCTCTTCTAATTTATTTGTTCCTTTTAAGAAGTATCATTACTGAAACTCAATCCCGTTCAACTGAAACAAGCAGACGTGAGGGAACAGCTACATTCAACTAATTGTGGCGTCCTGTTTTACAAACTGGAAGAAAACCCATAATCTTTACATATAATCTCACTGTCTCCTTCCCACGCCCGGGTTCCCGGGTTTGATTCCCGGCGGGGTCAGGGATTTTCTCTGCCTCGTGATGGCTGGGTGTTGTGTGCTGTCCTTAGGTTAGTTAGGTTTAATTAGTTCTAAGTTCTAGGCGACTGATGACCTCAGCAGTTGAGTCGCATAGTGCTCAGAGCCATTTTTTTCACTGTCTCCATTAAGACAAGAGACACTACACATAAATACATAACGAACCTGTTGACAATCATTATCAAAAGCGAGCACAATTATGTCGCTTCGTAGAATTTTGATACAGAGCTCCACGAATTGTAGACAGCAATATAATGTATTATTGAGATGGGAACTAATATAGAATAGAAATATATTATACGTAATGCGTAACAGCTTTATCAGCATGCACATGCTGCTTCTAGTAAGATGATTTTCATTTAACGTTTCCAGTACTAACACATCGCATAAGGTTTTTAACATGGCTGTCCAACAGTGACTGTTGTATAATACGAAATTTTGAAAACACAGCCCCAGTCGCGAACACAATTAATTTGTGACCTAGGTTTCGGTGTCACAAGCGACACCTTATTCGTACAAAATTAAAACTAAATGTTACAGCATAACGTACCAAAAAATACAAAAACTGCTGTAGCAGAGGACACATGGCAGCCCTTAGTGGCTTGCACCTCTGTTACGTTTTGTTTTAATCCTGACTATCTGACACTGTCAGGTATGACCGCATTTTTCGTATTTTTTGGTACGTTATGCTGTAACATTTAGTTTTAATTTTGTCCGAAGAAGGTGTCCCTTGTGACACCGAAACCTAGGTCACAAATTAATTGTGTTCGCGACTGAGGGCTGTGTTTTCAAAATTTTGTTACATCGCATAAGTTTCTCCGGAGTTGCAGTCTCGTTTGTGGAATAAACTACAGTTACTCCAGTAGAGTGAGACGGTACCGGAAAAAAATATCAACATTAACCAATGGAAACTTTTATACAACAACTGCAGCTAGTAGTGGAACCAGACAGTACTCCGTCATCTCACAGACACGCATCCGAGACAGCACTACTTTACCTTCCGATATTTCGGCTGATAACCTTACAACCATCTTCACAATATAAATAGGCACACTTGGATACTCATAACTTATTCACCCTCTCCTGTTGACGGCGAATGCTGTATTCGAACATTACGGCACTGGTTTTCCTACTCATCTGCCGTACTTTTTCCACCTTTAGAGCAAGCTACCATTCATCACAGCAAGTAATCGAGTATCCGGCTACGGTCATTCAACGACGGTACTTTCCCGATACACCACAGAGCAAACCGTCGAGCGCTGCTTCTCACCTCCTCCGACAGTTCGTTCCTGCATACAGAGAAAAACCGCTACCCTGCCACAGTCAGCGAAGCAGTCCTGACGATACCCCTGTCTCTGACGAACACTGGTTTTCCAGGACAACGTACGGGGTTCTGTTATTTCTTCTCCCGGCCATTCACATACACGAGAACCTATTTCTTATGCCCGGATCTTCGTGAACAGTCTGCACTGTGGTATTGTGTTAAACGCTTTCCGGATGTTTAGGAAAATGGACGGTGCATGTTACTCTTCATTCATAGCTCGCATGATATTACGCGTGAAAAACTCGAGTTTAGCATGAGCGATGCTTTTTAATTCTGTGCCAAATTGTGGATAGGAGCTTTTCGGCCTCAATAAAAATTACTGTATTCGAAGTCAGAGTATCCTCAAGCATTTGGCAGGAAACTGGCGTTAAGGTTATTGGTCTGTAATTTTATGGCTCCGATCTTTTACCTTTCTTATACAGGGTGGTCCACTGATCGTGACAGGGCCAAATACCTCACGAAAAAAGCATCAAACGAAAAAACTACAAAGAACGAAACTTGTCTAGCTTGAAGGGGGAAACCAGGTGGCGCTATGAATGGCCCCTAGATGGCGCTGCCATAGGTCAAACGAATATCAACTGCCTTTTTTTTTTTAAATAGGAACCCCCATTTTTATTACATATTCGTGTAGTAGGTAAAGAAATATGAATGTTTTCGTTGAACCACTTTCTTCGCTTTGTGATAGATGGCGTTGTAATAGTCACAAACATACGGCTCACAATTTTAGACAAACAGTTGGTAACAGGTACGTTTTCTAAATTAAAATTCAGAACGTAGGTACGTTTGAACATTTTATTTCGGTTGTTCCATTGTGATACATGTTATCATTTCTGAGAACACATGCTGTTACTGCGTGATTACCTGTAAATACCACATTAATGCAATAAATGCTCAAAATGATGGCCGTCAACCTCAATGCATTTGGAAATACGTGTAATGACATTCCTCTCAACAGCGAGTAGTTCGCCTTCCGTAATGTTCGCACATGCATTGACAATGTGCTGACGCATGTTGTCAGGCGTTGTCGGTGGATCACGACGGCAAATATCCTTCAACTTTCCCCACAGAAAGAAATCCGGGGACGTCAGATCCGGTGAACGTGCGGGCCATGGTATGGTGCTTCGACGACCAATCCATCTCTCATGAAATATGCTATTCAATACGATTCAACCGCACGCGAGCTATGTGCCGGACACCCATCATGTTGGAAGTACATCGCCATTCTATCATGCAGTGAAACATCTTGTAGTAACATCGGTAGAACATTACGTAGGAAATCAGCATACATTGCACCATTTAGACTGCCATCGATAAAATGGGGGCCAATTATCCTTCCTCCCCTAATGCCCACCATACATTAACCCGCCAAGGTCGCTGATGTTCCAGTTGTCGCAGCCATCGTGGATTTTCCGTTGCCCAATACTGCATATTATTCCGGTTTACGTTACCGCTGTTGGTGAATGACGCTTCGTCGCTAAATAGAACGCGTGCAGAAAATCTGTCATCGTCGCGTAATTTCTCTTGTGCTCAGTGGCAGAACTGTACACGACGTTCAAAGTCATTGCCCGCAATTCCTGGTGCATAGAAATATGGTACGGGTGCAATCAATGTTGATGTAGCATTCTCAACACCAACGTTTTTGAGTTTCCCGATTCTCGCGTAATTTGTCTGCTACTGATGTGCGGATTAGCCGCAACAGCAGCTAAAACACCTACTTCGGCATCATCATTTGTTGCAAGTCGTGGTTGACGTTTCACATGTGGCTGAACACTTCCTGTTTCCTTACATAACGTGTAACTATCCGGCGAACAGTCCGGACACTTGGATGATGTCGTCCAGGATACCGAGCAGCATACATAGCACACGCCCGTTGGGCATTTTGATCACAATAGTCATATATCAACACGATGTCGACCTTTTTCCCAATTTGTAAACAGTCCATTTTGACACGGGTAATGTATCACGAAGCAAATACTGTCCTTACTGGCGGAATGTTACGTGATACCACGTACTTATACGTTTGTGACTATTACAACGCCATCTATCACAAAGCGAAAAAAGTGGTACAACTAAAACATTCATATTTCCTTACGTACTACAGGAATATGTAATAAAAAATGGGGGTTCCCATTTTAATAAACGCAGTTGATATCTGTTTGACCTATGGCAGCGCCATCTAACGGACAAACCATAGCGCCATCTGGTTTCTCCCTTCAAGATAGACAATTTTCGTTGTTTGTAGTTTTTTCGTTTGATGCTTATTTCGTGAGATATTTGGCCCGGTCACTATAAATGGGCCACCCTGTATACGGAATACTCTTGATCTTTTTCCAGTTGCTTCGGACTTCGCGCTGCGCAAAAATCTCTCGACGAATGGAAGCTAAGTAAGGGGCTAAAGCAGGACACCGAATTGTTATTTCATCCGGACTTTGTGGCATATTTGTTTACAATACCTTTAGTTACTTATTATGTCAGGACACGTATTTCTATGCGCTCCATACGGGAGTTTGTGCGGCGGTGAAACGATAGTCGAATGATTTTTTTAGAGACAGGGGTGAGTGCATTAACTTGTGGAGAGAAACAGTGCGGCCTGTAGCGTGAGCACAGCCTGGGCCCCGGTGTCGGACTGACGTGGTGCTCTTCGGCTGCGAGACGGCCAGCCGAATCGATAGCGGCGGCGTCGTGGGAGGCGGTGGCAGAGCGGGGGCGGGGGGCGGCAGAAGCGGCGGTCAAGAGGCGGCTCGTGGCCCGACTGCTAAACGACGGGGGGCGGGGGGCGGACGCGGGCGAAACGCACGCGGCAAACACGGCGCCGTCACGCGATCTGCCTCTCTCCTCCCCAATTTTCTTTTTTCAAGTCATCGGTTTTGCGACTGGTATGAAGCTCTATTCCCTGTACTAAGTTTTGCTCATTGTGGTTTATGCGCCCCCATACAGTTTCTCTCATCTCTTACTGCTTCCAGTACCGAGCTAACGGTTACTCGACGCCGTAACGTATTTATATCACTAAAGAGACAAAACTGTCATGCCGTAATCTAGTCACTTGGCTTTTGCTGTAGGAAAAAAAACACTTGCAGTATTGCAAATAACAATTATTGACAGAAATTAAAAGTTTAAAATGCTATTACATCCGAATGTTTTTTATTCCAGTCTCTGATCACAATATCAATTGTTTAGACGATGACCGGTTTGTCCGTAATGACCATCCTCAGATCTAAAATATAAAAATATATACATCTAGTGAGCAGTGTGTCGGTTCAACATAAAACAGCAATATGTATCACAAAATACTGTCATACAACCAGGGAAATGTACAGATAAAATACGGTAAAACGTTCCTTTCTTTACACCATGTCCTAAAGTGATAAGGCCATAATGGCATCGCCAAAACATATAAATATGTTCACTTCACTTTAGGACATGTTGTAAAAAAGGTTCGTTGTACCTTATTTTATCAGTACAGCTCCCTGGTTGTATGACAGTATATTGATACATATTGCTGTTTTATGTTGAATTTAAACGTTGCAGTTTCTGTTGGTAGCGCCGACGTCTCCGCCGACTGCAAAGATCATTGTTGACATTTAGATTTTCACAAATTATAGAGTGCAACAATCAGTCGTCCTTTTTTCGATTTTATTACTCAAATCGAGATTTCGGCTAGTGACTAGTCATTCTCAGTGCACTATTTTCCATTCTCGATGCATGTAAGTCCCCGTTGTTCGTGCGTCAGTCACATTTCTTTTATAAGGCACGTAACAGTCGCTGAGTGCACCCACTTTCCGAATGGGAGGTAACCTGATGATTTATATTTTTGTCCATCAGTTTCAGCCACTGTTTTTGAAGAATGCCGGTTAACCTTGTTAATTCCATTCACACCGCTACGCTCCCCCCCCCCCACCTCCCCTCCCTCACCGTGCAATCCGATTCTTCTTTGTGCTATCTATACTTGCTTCACAAAGTCAAAGAGAAAGCCTAGTCGTAGTAAAAGCTCAAAAATTAATAAGACTCCTTCACATAGTGAAAATAAAACTATGGTCTACTACAGTTTCAAAAGAACAATTTCAAATATTTACCGAAAATTGCGAAAAAAATATAAAATAAAAATACCGGCACTCGATGTTGCTAGTCCGGTATCGATGTAGGGGAAAATAGAATAATGGCGACACATATCGATATTCCTTGCGTAAAATACCGATGTATCACTATATAGATATTTTGTCGGCAACCCTACTTCTGGGCATGGCGTAGGAGAGGTGTCAAGATGCTAATCGCCTCTTAACGCCTAGTTGTCTGTCAAAATTGGCCTCTGTACAGGTACAACCTTAAAGTGCTCAACAAAGGGGGAAGTGTGGCACTGAGGGTGTTGCAGGGTTTTAGAGGGACTTTTAGCCATTTTATTCACGCGCGTGTCAATGTTGCACCCTCCGTTATCACGCCACACGCGTGGTAGAAACGCTTATATAGGGTGTTTGACTATTACAGGTACAAAAGAAAGGGGCGAACAGAGGAGAACGAAACAATCAACTAATCCTAATAAATACAAGTTTGGAAACCAAGGGCTTCCTCGATACGATATACGCACAGGTGCACTCAGGCCAATTTAACATCACAGTTAATGCCTAAGGCTACATTTATGCTGCAGCTTTTGATGAAAAGATGTGTATGTGGTAAAATCATGATGGTGCACTGGCAAAGTTTCATATGACTGTTCGGGAAGACGTTGCAAGAACCTTCGACAACAAGGGTATCACTCCTGGCTCACCAATATTATGGCCTCCAAAGTCCCACAACCGGAATCAGCTCAGTTCTTTTGTGTGGCGATACTTCAAAGTTTTTGCGTATTCCAGCGCTGTTGACTGGGTTGATGAACACCTAGAACACGTTGTAGATGATTGTCAGTGTATTGAGAACATGCCTGGGAGTTCCGAACTTGTACGGCCATCAGTGAGCATATGCAGTGAAGCCTGCCTTCACGGAAACGGTGGCCGTAAGGAACATTGGCTGTAATGAGTTTGTCCTTATGTCTAGATCTACAGTTTTCATCCTGGGGGATTCTGTTAAAAGGTGTACTCTGTCCTCACACGTCGTATTAGAGAAACCTTTGGTTACTATATCTACTTTTATTAGGATTTTTTGCTTGTTTCAGTGTCCCTCCACTTGCCCCTTTCCTATCTGACTAGCCAAACATCCTGTATTTTTGCATATCGGTCAGTCTGCAAATTTCAGAGCTGATATTTGGAGAATAAAGCTAAATGAAAATTACCTCTCGGAAATTGCACGTAATTCTATCGCAATTGCTCACATAAACTGCTGATCACGCTTATGGGCGTGTAGCGTGATCAGTAACACTGAAGCCAGGTAGAGGCGCTCGCTTACAGGCCGACCGCACCTGCTGCGAACGGCAAATGCGACTCAGATTGTGAGTCCACAGGTAGGACAGCTGAACTTCAGGAAGTCGAGTAAGGCAAAACAGAAAAGTAAAGCCACTCCACTAAGAAAGGAAAGAAGTACACTGACTTCCCAAAATCAGGCGGAAATGACTGAAAGACACAGCATTTTTCTCATTTACAGCCTCGTGTAACCTTAACTTTCCGGCCTGTGTTCGCAGTCGTAACGCTTAGTGAAATACTGATTATAGTGCGTCCACACTTAGATTTTATATTATGTAAATTATGAAGTTTTTAAGTTGTGAGAGGTTATTGCTCCTACGTTTCATAAATTAATTGGCCGACACATGGATATCTCAAATTTGCGAATAGCTGCTTTTCAAGTCCCCTTTCGCACTGAACTGCAATTTCTGGGATATTATGCCAATGCGATGTGTTAAGCAATGATCTAAACCAATTTTCACTATCACATTAAAATAATTTATTTATATTATTACAGTTTGACATAAACAAGGTATTATTATTATTATTACAATGTGGCCAACTCAGGGGCACGTGAAACAGCTTATTTATGACGTCATATAGTTTCCATTCTTTTTGGAATGCTTCTTCATTCTCACTTTCACTTGTCTTTTTTTTTCGTGTGCCCATGTTCTCCTGTCCCCCTTTTTGTTTTCCTCTGGAAACCACTGACTTTTTGGATCTTGCCCCTGAATTCATTACTAGCAGTCACATTTTATTTCAACCCCCGACCGGTCGCGAAATGGAAACCACAATGGAAAGCAAAAATGTTTTATTTGCAAAACAACTTCAAGCTACTTCTCTGCGTATTCGCTGCTCCGTCTTGGACACTGGTTTTAGCGTGGCACCAACTTTCCAATACACTAGTCGTAGAATATCTGTGCTTCCCGTCAATTCATTACGCTGCGACCGCAGCTCTTTGTATGTGCCAAAATACTGTTCTGATTGGCGGCGGTTAACGTGAGGGAAGAGATGAAAATCAGATGGAGCCAAATACAGGTTGTATGGTGGGTGATCAAACAGTTCCCATGGAAAACGCTGCACCTGCAGTGTACGGCACGAAGGAGCAAGCTCAAGGGGGTTAATTTATGTGGACTGCATGATACCAGACGAAATCTCTCACAGGCACTCGTACGTGGCTGGAGGCACTATTTACTGGTCATCTCTACGTGCTCACTGTGCGCTCAGAACCGAAAAGAGAGACGTGACGCGAGAGACAGCCATGCTACAGACACTGCGCAACACATTCGCGCAATCCTTCACCATGTCTTCACTGCGATTCTAATTACGCGACCGATCGGAGGCTGCAAAGAACAGCCCCCGTATTATACTAAAACATTCGATGTATTTTCTTCTTCTTTCTTCGATTTCGGCCTTGTATGGACAACGTGAAGTACCTTAGTCATGATTTTGTTTTCTGTTTTTTGGTTGTTTCAGTATTTATCGATTCCTTAACTGTGTTGTTTCCTTCTGTCATCTATCTACCTAAAAAAAACCGCCGACTTCCCATCTTCCTAATCTTGTTTCTAAAAGTTAGTCTGGCAGAATTTCTGCTTTCTTGACATTAATTCCTCCTAATTCAGTTTTTCAGTCACCTACACCGACTGATTTGGAGTTTGTGTTTTTTTGTCGAAGTAGTCAAATATTTTTCTAGTCAGTCTTTCGGGGTTCATTCAAACCAGGTAACCATAATCCATGTACTTAACAATTTTTCTTGGATCGAATATTTTCCGTGGTGAATTCCTTTCCTTTTTCGCCAACTCTTCTATTTATCTGTTTTTGTTCAGGTCCAACTTCCCCACTGCATTATTAACAATGTAACATGGCTGCATTGCAGTTTTTACTGAGAGTGGTTCTTTATTGTGAATGTTCGTTAACTGCTCAACAATTTCCATTTTCTGGGTTGCATTATCTAGACCGTTACTTCCTCTAAGTACTTAAATTTATTCGAGTTGTTGACTCTGCCGTATTTTATTGTTATTTTTATTTAAATCGCGTCTTTGGTAAATTGAGAGTGGGGCGACGGGAAAATGTATTTCGTAGAGGACGGTGGGAGGCAGTAAAAAACCGTAACACCTCCTCCCCCCACCCAACACCGACAACCGAAACGTTGACGCGTGCTTGGTAATGTCCCAGCCAGCAGGGAGGGCGCGTCGGAAGTGCCTCACTCCCAGGGAGGGGGCACGAAGGTCCGCACCGGCGAGATACTCGCAACCAGGGCGCCATCTTGGCCCTCTGCTCTGCAGTATCTCGTGATTTGCTTAATCAGCGTCACTTCCAAGCGCGCTTACCCACTCTCACGTTAATGAACGCTTTTTTTCCCCCGCACCCTCCCTCCACTTCCGAGCTCTGCACCACTTTGCCGTCTCCGGTCCTCCTCAAAAGTATAAGGAAATTAGAAGCAAACACTGCAATAAAAGAAAGTGGATCCGGAAAAAACGTGCCTCGAAAGTAATTAGACAATAAAAATCCGTTGAGGGTTGGCGCCAGAGAGAGAGAGAGAAAGAGTGAGAGACGGAGAGAGTGTCTGAGCAGAAACAAATGAACGGGCGTTAATTGGCTCCGGTAAGGACTGCGCAGCAGTAAACACGGCCGGCGAATTTCGCAGCGGCGCCGCCACGCCCCAAATTAAAGAAACGCCGACCGGGCCGGCCTAGGGACCATTTTTATCTCGCGCTGTCAGCCGCCCGCGAGGATAAATAACGTTAGAAAAAGTCCAAAGGGTAATTATTGTGAAAGGGGTCCCCGCTTTTGAAATAATTGATAAAGATTTTTCGAGAGCGCCAGGAGAAAGGCGGCCCAGCGCCTCGGCCGTAATTACGGGCTCGGGAAGGCGGCTTTTTTAATCACGAGCGGCCGTTCTGTCAAAGCGCGCTCCTAAAGCTGTCGCTTAGCGCACCCCTCCCCTCGCGTTTCTTTCTTAGCAGCCAGGGCGCAGGGAAGAAGCTGACGCCTGCTCCGTCGTCTTGCTACTTCCTTCGCTCCCGCTGTACGCAACACGCCGCCCACTGACTTCGTGTGCTAAATGTGTACCTCACAACAGGTGCAAAAATACACTGCTGGGAGAAAAAAATCGACACCTTCAAGGATAAGGTAATTTTATTGACACATGAGGTGTCAGGTAGTTCATCACTGTAGGACTATATGATAACAAAATCAGGCCGAAAGAGAAACAAATGTCACAGTAGAGAGTGCCCAAGCAGTCGTATCAGTAGTCTGTTCACAACCCCCCTGCTACCACCCCCTTCACCCTCTCATCGCCGGCCGGGGTGGCCGAGCGGTTCTAGGCGCTACAGTCTGGAACCGCGCGACCACTACGGTCACAGGTTCGAATCCTGGCTCGGGCATAGATGTTGTGATGTCCTTAGGTTAGTTAGGTTTAAGTAGTTCTAAGTTTGAGAGGTGGCATGAGTCCCCTCTCATATTTCCATCTTACGATTCTCCTCTCTAATTGCATGTGGTCGAAAGTTGCTATTCCTTCACACGCGGACTTCCCACGCAGCGTCTCTCGCCACCCAGGTGGTCCGGTGACAGGCGGGCTCTGCTGACTTTGAAAGGGTAAGCCGACGGGTGTGAGAGAGTTGAGTGAATGCTTTCCAGACGCCGACATTGTCAAGAGACATGCCTGCAAGGGCCTGAAGTAGCGGCTGGGCTAGAGGTTCCGTTACTTCGCAGAAACTTAGCGAAAACACTTTCTGGCGGGCTACCAGCGAGGCGTGGGAATGACTTGCGTACCCAGGCAGTTGTGGCGGGCAAATTCCCGCGCTTTCTGCAAAATCGTAACTGTGATTGGCTTACTCAGGGCATAGCTCCGTGACGTAGCAAAATCGGTGCAGAAATTGGCGCCAAGAATCTCCTTTGGTGGAATGGTAGTGTTCCGGCAATGGAGTGGAATTTTCCGCCGGTTTTCGAGTTGCTGATTAGAACGGTTAACCACGGCCACTGTCGTGGGGGCGGGAATGTTCTGTGTTCGGTTTTGTACGGGTGCTCTTGTGGGTAGTCGGCTCTCGCCTTTCGGTCGAGGACGTCGAAGCAACCAGCCATCGCCTCCGGTACGCCAGATCGTGTTCTGGCCGTTAAGAAGACAGTTTGGTAAGGTATGTCCGCAGCACCGGCAGACAGGGATTTTCCTAGGTGATAATCAGAGCTCAGCAGAGCGCGCCTGTTCGTCTTTTTCTAACTTTGTTCTGTCTTGGGTAGCAGCAATTAATGTTGGGTTGGCTATGTGTTTTCTCTAAGATTTGAGTTGCAAGGAATTGGCTGCACATACCACTTCGTCATAATCCTCACAATCTAGTTTAGGGACAACTTCACATTCACAGCATCTGTTTGAGTATCCAATTTGAGCCAATTTGATGTATTGTAAATGTTTCATGTGTTTTTGTTTATTATTTTGTGTTTAGTCTTAATAAATCATATTGTTATTTTGGACAGAACTTTCATTCTGTTAATCGGTAGAGCAACCCTATCATTCCTCACTATGTTAATGATACCTTCGTTTATTTAACTTATTTATCAAATTAAATTATTGCAGGTGCCAAACTCTCTTCTACTCCACTGGCAGGGTTGATTAGAGTCAGTTCGCGTATTTTTTTTATCCTTGTGCAACAGCAAAAGTCGGAGTTAGAATAGGGGGGCTTAGAGCATCATTTACATATGTAGATTCTAGAAGAATTTAGTGTTAAATACACTGCTAGCCCCGGCACCTCGCAAGTTCTAGGGGACTGATGATCTCCGAAGTTAAGTCCCATAGTGCTGAGAGCCATTTTTGAACCCTCTCACCCCGTCGACTTCGGCAGCAACGCAAGTGTGTATTCTCGCCGTCAACAGATCTTAAAGGTGCCGAATGATATACTACGATAGACTGTCCCTAGTTTATAGTACACTTTGTTGCATTTCGGCAAGGGTTTTTGCAAGCCATGAAGGACGATTAAGTTTCCGTTTTATCATGTCCCGTACGTCTTCGATTGACGAGTGATCTGGTGATGTTTGTGGTCAGGAAATTTGTTGTACATCAAAAGGAGGACGCTGCTTTGCAACAGCCTTCTTGCAGAAGAACTGGCAGTAGCACAAGCCCAGCAGGCTGTGCTATGTAGCGGGCACTGGTTACTTTGCCTTGCAGTAACGCCAGATGTTACTGCGAGTTGTGCCTGATGAGTCCCCACACCATGGAGCCTGGAATGGGACCTCTAGGCCGTGGGACACGCATCTCACCAGATCTACGCCATATATGTGTACGCCGGCCGAAGTGGCCGTGCGGTTCTAGGCGCTACAGTCTGGAACCGCGCGACCGTTACGGTCGCAGGTTCGAATCCTGCCTCGGGCATGGATGTGTGTGATGTCCTTAGGTTAGTTAGGTTTAACTAGTTCTAAGCTCTAGGGGACTAATGACCTCAGAAGTTGAGTCCCATAGTGCTCAGAGCCATTTGAACCACATATGTGTACGTCCGTCAATCGCATACGGACAGAACCTCCTTTCGCCACTGGAGACAACAGAGCACCATTCCTCTCTCCTGTCAACCCTTTCAGACTCCCCGTGCACCGCTCTCAGATTTAGTGACAAAATGGCACAGTGAACAAAGATCAGGCATGAAAACAGGAAGAAGGTATACTAAACTGTGAAAAAAGAAGCAAAATAGAAACAGTGAACGGTCCATGCTGAAGATGTGCAACATCGAGGAAGTTGTGACAATCACAGCGGCGTGATTGTGTGGTCATGGTGTTTGTCTGCTAAGCCGGAGGTTGTGGTTCAAATCTCTCTAGTAACGTAGGTTTCGACTTTCCGGTCAATAACGTGTCTGTTCTCTTTCTATAGCTTTGGTAATCGTCATACTATACATGGGTTTTGTAATATGAGTCATGTAGTAAGAACGTATTACCTGGACTCGGGTAGGCGCGCCGGCCCCGGATCGAATCCGCCCGGCGGCTTACCGACGGCGGCCGGTGTGCCGGCCAGCCTGGATGTGGTTTTTAGGCGGTTTTCCACATCCCGCTAAGTGAATACCGGGCTAGTCCCCACGTTCCGCCTGAGTTACACGACTCGCAGACATTTGGACACGTTCGCACTATTCCATGGATTACACGAGACGCAGACAACTGCGGTACACTAATCCCGTCCCGGGGAGTATGGAGTGGCGGCAGGAAGAGCATCTGGCCACCCCTTAAAACTAACCTTGCCAAATCCATTCCTAACCATGCTGACCCTGCGAAACTGCAATACTAGCTCAACATGAAACTTCTAGATTAGCTACAAAAGTACGTCCTACTTTCAACAGACACACAAACACGCACAAACGGACACATTCACTAACGTTCTCGTGCGCTCTAGTGTATATGTGTGTGTAGAAACCAGTCGTAAATCTACACTATTCATCAAATAGGTAGTCTGCCCTGAATCCGTAATCCAGGCACCAATGGTTGACGTATTCCTGTTTAGGAATCCGCCGTTAACAAGAGCGGAGTGACGTGGCTGCCGCACTGATGGCAGGATAGGATGGCCGCTGTGTTTCCAAACCACGCGCAGCCGCCGTTGCCACGGAAGTATTTGGCGGTGCCGGTGGCCGCCGCTTCGCGTGCCTGGCAGACATCAGCGCCGGAGGACCCCGCTGGCTGCGCAGCAGTAAATCCTGGGCCGCATGCAGACGGCGCTCATGGCGAATGCATGGCGGCGGGGGCGGCGGGGGCGGCGGCGCCACCCCCAGATTGTCCCGGCCGCCTCCAACATGCATGAGCGCCGCGCTGCGCCGGCGCGCCGGGACAAAAGTCCACAGTCGCCGCCCGCTTAATAAAACAGCGCGGACGCCGGACGTCATCTTCCGGCCGGTGTTTGTGGCGAGGGGCGAGTGTCTCCACTCTGCAGCGTCCGAAAGCCGACCTATCGATGTCCAGGTGGGCATTGCTCTCACAAAAAGACATCTCTGCATTCTGCTTTTTCCGGGGGAGACCATTCCCCAACGGGAACGCAACAGCAAAAAAGTCATGAAGTATTAATAAAATATTCCAGGGTACTATGCCATGATCGAATGGATTTCACTTTAAAACCCGACATTTCGTCCCCATCTGCGAGGACCTTTCCGAGAGGGATCGTAGCTTTGTTGTATGTCCGATTCACATCCTGGCTGACACCCAGGGTGTGAATCGGACATTCAGCAAAGGTACGATACCCCTATAAAATGTTCTCCGCAGATGGGGACGAAACGTCGTGTTTTAAAACGAAATCCATCCCGGAATGTTTTATTAACTTTTTATTAAAAATGAAATTCCTCCAGCTGTACTGAAGATTTTTTATTTACTTCGCTACTAGTTTCGGCGTTGCGTCAACGCTATCTTCAGGCGGTTATATTTTGCTGAAATCATTTGTGTGTGGCTCAGTCTAGAAGTCCGCGGTGTGATCAACACGTGCTCCACATGGATGGCGGGCAGTAACCAGTGTGAAGTTTAAACCAGTGGGTCAAAGATAGTAAACAGATAACTTCTAGACTGATCCACACACAACTGATTTTAACAGAGTGTACGGGCCTGAAGATGGCGTTAACGGAACGCTGAAACTGGTAGCGAAGTAAATAAAAAATCGTAAGTACAGCTGGAGGAATTTCACTTTTAATAACAATTATATCAGGTGTGTCCCACCTTCACCCAGTTTAAATATGGATGTACAAAGATGTTTTATTTACCGTGACAAAGATAGTAAACAGATAACTTCTAGACTGACCCACACACAACTGATTTTAACAGAGTGTACGGGCCTGAAGATGGCGTTAACGGAACGCTGAAACTGGTAGCGAAGTAAATAAAAAATCGTAAGTACAGCTGGAGGAATTTCACTTTTAATAACAATTATATCAGGTGTGTCCCACCTTCACCCAGTTTAAATATGGATGTACAAAGATGTTTTATTTACCGTGACAATTCCGGCCGCGAAAGTTTACATTAAACAAAGACATGTACTGTCTAATAAGAAACTGAAACATCCAGAAGGCCGGCCGGTGTGGCCCAGTGGTTCTAGGCGCTTCAGTTTCGAACCACGCGACCGCTACGGTCGCAGGGTCGAATCCTGCCTCGGGCATGGATGTGTGTGATGTTCTTAGGTTAGTTAGGTTTAAGTAGTTCTAAGTTCTAGGGGACTGATGACCTCAGGTGTTAAGTCCCATTGTGCTCAGAGCCATTTGAACCATTTGAACATTCAGAAGATATGATCGGATATTAATTTAGCTTCGTATACATATACATCATTGCATGTATTTTGAATATTAGAGACTTAATTTTCTGTACCACGTAGAATGTCCACCAGAGTGGGTTAGTTTTTAGTGTTGTCGTCCTGATAAAGTATGCAGTATCCCTCCCCCCGCTCTCTGAAAAAAAAACGAAAGAGAAAAAATTTAGGACGGGTTTCTTTCACCAAAACAACAACAAAAGTTCAGTAAACAAGGGCCATAAAGCGCATACTTTAAGAGATTTGAGTAGTTGTTCATCTTCTATGCTATGAAACACATCTCTTCTACGGCAAGCTCTTGCTCCTTGCATTTTGGGATGAGGCAGTAGAGACCAAAACAAGAAAAAATAGTAAACATTGGCTCTAAAATGCATACCTTAAGAGCTATGATCAGTTGTCCAATAGAAGAAATGTGTTGCCCACTAGCGAAGACGAACAAGTGCTCATAGCTCTTAATGTTTGCATTTTACACCCCATGCTTACTGGGTATTTTCTTCTTCTCCTGGTCCGTCTTACCTCCTACCAAAATATGGTCAGCAAAGACCTTACAAAAAATGGTTCAAATGGCTCTGAGCACTATGGGACTCAACTTCTGATGTCATCAGTCCCCTAGAACTTAGAACTACTTAAATCTAACCAACCTAAGGACATCACACACATCCATCGCCGAGGCAGGATTCGAACCTGCGATCGTAGCGGTCGCACGGTTCCAGACTGCAGCGCCTAGAACCGCTCGGCCACTCCGGCCGGCAAAGACCTTAAAGTAGAAGATATCTGTTTCATAGTATCGAAGATGAACAGGAGCAAGTGTTCATACCTCCTAAAGTATGAATTTTAAAGTCCATGTTTACTAGACTTTTTTTACTTATTTCTGTATAAGGAACGTGTCACTAAAGTTTGTCGGTGTTTCTTTGGACACCCTGTAAAACAGGCGAGATTAGCATCTGCTGTTGATGGACACAGAGGTGCCGCGCACTCGTCTGAGACAGTGTTATCAGCATCTGACGGACGTTGAAAGATGCCTTGTTGTGAGTCTGTAGTTTGTCGGCAGGTTGAATTGTGGAATATCAAGATTTGTATGGTATTCAGACGGGACGGTAGCCCAATATCGGACTACGTGGGCACAAGGACGCAGGCATACTCGTTGAAAAGGTTGCCACAGACCACGACTGACCGCCACAAGGTAGGACCGCCGTATTCTGCGACAAGCGCGTCTGCACCTTTCCACATTTGGAACTGCCACCGGAGACAAGTAATGAGTTCCCTGTATCATCCCGCACCACTGGTCGGAGACTAGCAGCAGGTGGACCAGGGAATTACCGTTCAATGTGTGGGTTGTCGCTGACACCACAACACAAACGGTTGAGCACTGCGTCTGAGTTCCCCACTACCCCCCGATGACCATTGTCGGCATATATGTCCGCGACCAGGGGAACGTGTTACTCCTGACGTTGTGGTGTGAGGAGCCATTGGGTAGTCTCCTCGTCATGGGAACTCTGACGACACAGAGGTACAACGCGGACATCCTTCGTCCTCGCGCGCCACCTCTCATGCGACAATATGGTGGTGCCATTTTTCAACATGACAACGCTCGTCCAAACACAACACGTGTCTCTCTATGAACTGTCTGTCTGATACTGACGGACTTCCGTGGCCAGCTAGAGTCCCAGATGTGACCCCCATGGATCGTGTGTGAAACCATCATATGTCAACTTCACCCAGTGCCAGTATCTAAAACATCAAGGAAATGTAGATAAATAAATAACATCAAGGACCAGTGACAACAATTGTGGGCCAGATTTCCTCAGGGGAGGATGCAAAGGCCTAATGATACGCTTCCCAACGGAATGAGTGCACGCATCTAGGTAAGAGGGGGACCGTGTCGTATTGATAAGTGTGTTCATGCTGGCAACTTCATTATAAATTTGACTCGATTTTGTAATCAGTGCAGTAACACGATATACCCTCCCAAACCGTTAAGCTTCATTTTCTTTCCTCCTTCTATTCCGTGTGCGTCATTTTTTTGCCAGGCACTGCAATCACGACGACGAACGCTTCGTTAATGATACTGGCTTTCATCTTATGCTTACTTGTGCGCATTCCTGCAGAATTTCTAAGTCACTACAAATAAGCTATTCGGGCTGACTATTCGATACACAAAGAAATGACACCTGTAGAAAAAAAACAGGTAAATTGCATTTTTTTAATTTTTCCAACGATTTAGTCAATAATTAACGTCGAAGGCTTTTCTTCATAGGAACGACCTTCGGAAACGGCCTGTGCCCAGAAGTACCTCGTGGGAGACTTCCTGGTCCGTGTTGACGACGTGCGGTGGATAAATCAGAGAGGAAGTATGCTCGACGAAGATAGCTATGCTGCTTTGCCTCCTGCCCCTTCCATCTGTCCAAATACCAAGTAAGTATGGGGCTTACAAACATACGGTTGTCTTTCACGTGTGGCACTATTTGAAGCTTTTCGTGCAGCCGTCCTTTGCTTAGATGAAGTAGCCCCATGAAATCCTTACAGTTTGACGTTTTATTTATGAAATAACTAAATCATATCCCATTTATCTCTTACGAGCCGGCCGCTGTGGCTTAGCGGTTCTAGGCGCTTCAGTCCGGAACCGCGCTGCTGCTACGGTCGCAGGTTCGAATCATGCCTCGGGCATGAATTTGTGTGATGTCCTTAGTTTAGTTAGCTTTAATTAGTTCTAAGTCTAGGGGACTGATGACCTCAGATGTTAACTCTCATAGTGCTTAGAGCCATTTGAACCATTTTATCTCTTGCGAGCTGCAAAAACACGCCGATAGCTTCGGAAATATCGTTTTACGTGGAAAAAATTGGTACATAATTTTTCGGTTTCTTCCCCCATTATCTCTACAGCGCCTGATTCTCCGCACTCATCAAAAATTCATGCTATAGGGTCACTATTAGTTAATCCATTCAGAAGTTCACACTATATCTTCGTATTTCATAATCTGCGTTACCCACAAGATGGAGTATCTTGAAGTCGAAAGCAGCAATAAATAGTAATAAAGTCAAAGAGCCACCATTGATCGCTGGTAATCATAGAAGCCTTTCGTAACTCTTTAATTTTCTCTCTCCCTTCAGCAAAATGAAATGAACATTGGTTGGCTCAGTGCGTGTGATCTTAATGTGTGACGTAATTATCTTACTTTCAGGAAAAGCAATCATTTTATCGATACTCTTGTAATAAGAAAACGTTTAGAATAAGTGTGACGGTGCCATCTCTTTGAACCATACTGTCGTATGATCCCATAGAGATAACCAGAATTACCAGCTTCAGCTACCTTCCAACTCCACTCCTGCAAGACGCACGGAAGGACTGAAACTTGGTGATCAGCATCCCGTTCAAGACGTGGTCATTATAGGTTGGACATACTCTAAGGTTGTTCAAGAATGGGACAGGAGTTCGACTGTGGCTATTTCAAATCAATCAGCCCATAATTAGGTGTTAGCGATGTGGGGAAACTACACACAATCCGTACCCAGACAACAGAGCGGGGATTATAGTTGTATTTTCGTCGAATTCCAGACCAGCACCAAAACTACAAAGTCACTTAAATCTTTCCGAATACGGTTGCAGGGACTTTAACAACTGTCACGTCGCTAGGTGAGAAAACTGCAGATGTGTCGTCAAGTGTTCCATTCATATGGTGAGAAAGTGAATGTAAATTAATGGATTTTACAGTTGCGTTCATAAGTGTGCTGCTTGGATAGCAAATCTCGATAAGAATACTGTAGGTACTCCCTGGAGGACATCAGACGTGCGGAGAAATCAGGTATAGCTGAATAACTTAGTAAAGACAGAACGCATCATAACTTCGTTTAAGACAATGTAAGCGATTATTCTTGTCGTAGTCATTATCTGAATGGCGCAAAAATCTCTATCACACACGTCAAGTAATTAACAGAATAATAACATTAATGAGTGAAAGAAATTACTTCAGTGCTATCTGTGTTGCGGCAAAATCTTTATTCAGTGCCAGTTTATTTAGTGGCATCTACATCTATATTCCTCAAACCATTGGCAAAAGGTATGTCCCATCGTACCAGTTACTAGCACCTTCTCTCATTCCTTATACACAACGTGGAGAGTTATTTCCTAAATGTCGCTTTACGTGCTGTAACTAATCTAATTTTGTCTCCACGGCACTTGAGGGAGTAGTCCGTATCATAATCTGTTCCTAGATTCCTCATTTAATTTCGGTTCTTGAGACTTTTTAAGTAGGCATTCCCAGAAGAGTTGGCTTCTATCTACAGGTTTTTCAGTATCTATGTGACGCCATCCCACAGGTCGAACAATCACGTGACCTTAAGCGCTGCCCGTCCTTGTATACGTTCAATATCCTGTGATAATAGTATCTGCTATGGTTCTCACGCACTTGAGCAATAGTCAAGAATGGGTCGCACGAGTGTTCCGTAAATAATTTTCTTTGTAGGCTGATTGCCTTTTTTCAACAAGCTACCAGTCAGTCGAATCTGCTACCTGCTGCATCTAGCTCAGTCTATGTGATCATTTCCATTTCATGTACCTACAACGTGAATTGGGAAGAAAAGGTTCTACGCAGCTGATGAGACATAATGGAATTTGATTTTTTCGGTGCCTATAGTTCGCTCCAGAACCCCAAAAAATAATGGGGAAAATGATATTACCGACATCGGTATGACTACCCTACGTCAAGGGAATACAAAAAGATCGAGAATAACTACTAACTATCCGCATATCAATTCCCCACAGGCACTAACTACAGTACATGGGTGAAGGACATTTGATTTAAGAGTAGGATGAAATGAAACGTAGATATTGTGACTCAAGAGAGGATTAGAATAAAATTGGAAACATTCAGATCTATCACATCCAAAAATGACTAGGCTTGTCAGTGACGTAACTTGGAAGACGTTAAGTCGTAAGACTAGCTGGAAAACATTGGTTGATGTTGACAAGAGCAAGAGTCGCACCGATGCAGGAAAACGACGACGTGTGACGTTCTACGTGAGTATGGGCAAGCACACTGCGTGAAACATTTCGTTGGGATACTTATGTGTGGATGGGAGAGAAATCTTATGGGACCAAACTGCTGAGGTCATCGTTCCCTAAGCTTACGCACTACTTAATCTAACTTAAACTAACTTACGCTAAGGACGACGCACACACCCATGCCAGAGGGAGAACTCGAACCTCCGACGGCGGGAGCTCGCGCGGACCGTGACAAGATCCCTTGGACCGCGCGGCTACCCCGCGCGGCTGAAATGAAGGCTGTGCCAGATATATGTAAACGTTTGTGATACAGCGCGGATAAATAAAATAACTGAATAACTGTCACATAGGGCAGCTGTCACTGATAATTGCAGAATGTCTTCACAGATAAGTCTAATGTGTGTGTTCTCAGAAACAAGCCAGCAGACAATAGCTGAAGTGATAAACAATGTAAGTCAGATTTTGTGTCCCTTTTCTTTCCACGTGTGCCTGACGCTGCAGTATTGGTAATTGAGAATACGGCAGTCATTACAAGTTCTACAGGGTATGTAACAGACGGCGAAAACACAGTCTATGGCGACGAGTGGTAATCAATCCCCATCGTCCTGGTTGCTGCATGACACTTCGGTTCATTTTTTAGGGACAGTGTGGCGTACCGGTTTTAGCCGAGACGAACCAGAAAAATTGAAAGCGAGTGTCTAAAGAAGTCCGAGAAAATCTTTTTGCCCTTTAGGAATACGGACTACTGTGTCACTGCCTTTTGTTCACTGAGCAGTGCGCAAACTGAAACAGAGAGGTTGTCTTCTGTTTACTGCTGTCCTAAGTCGTGCTCTACTTTAAAAAAGTCGATATTTTTCCAATTAAAATATTACAAAATTAATTTACATACGTTCGCAATTTTGGAAATCGTGCCATCCTCACGTAAAAGCTGCCTACTAAGTCATTGCATGTTCACGTTTGTTTTCTTCCACTAAGCGTTTCGCAGGCTTACACTGTCGCCTTCAGGTGGATCGGAGGATTACTTTACAATTAATTTGTATAACTGTCTAGATCCAGGCCTGAGTATAGCCAATTTTCTGTTTTAACCTCCGTTTCGCAAGAACTAAGCTACTCTATTTCTATCGTTGTCGTACTGTAACTCTGAAGTCAATTACTATAAACAATAACAAGATATTCCAAGAAAAAAGTAAACTAATGAATAAATAAAAATAACAAAAAATAAAAACTACGGTTGGTCACTACCAGCACTTAAATACGAGTAGTGAAATGAAGGTTAAGACGGACAACTTCCTACATCCAGGGAAAGAAATTCTAATGTAATCTGCTGATCCGTTTGGATGTGGGGCTACCCAGCAAACACTAACTAGTTTCATAGGTGCCCTGATGTCATCGATGGAATAGTTGTCCGTTGACCGGAATGCATTTTCCGTGGTGAACGTGATGGTACTGACATCTGGTTGACAGTTTGTATGATTATGTAGTGAATGCGACACACAGGACGGGGACGTAGCAGTTCGTTGCTTTAATTTTGGACACCAGTGTCGTTTATTATACCACCAATCGCTTCTATACACTACTGACCATTAAAATTGCAAGACCACGAAGATGACGTGCTACAGACGCGAAATTTAACCGACGGGAAGAAGATGCTGTGATATGCAAATGATTAACTGTTCAGAGCATTCACACAAGGTTGGCGCCGGTGGCGACACCTACAACGTGCTGACATGACGAAAGTTTCCAACCGATTTATCATACACAAACAGCAGCTGACCGGCGTTTCCTGGTGAAACGTTCTTGTGATGTCTCGTGTAAGGAGGAGAAACGCGTACCATCACGTTTTCGACTTTGATACAGGGCGGACTGCAGCCTATCGCGATTGCGGTTTAACGTACCGCGACATTGCTGCTCGCGTTGGTCGAGATCCAATGACTGTTAGCAGAATATGGAATCGGTGGGTCAGGAGGGTAATACGGAACGCCGTGCTGGATCCCAACGGCCTCGGATCACTAGCAGTCGAGATGACAGGCATCATCCGCATGGCTGTAACGGATCGTGCAGCCACGTCTCGATCCCTGAGACAACAGATGGGGACGTTTGCAAGACAACAACCATCTGCACGAACAGCTCGACGACGTTTGCAGCAGCATGGACTATCAGCTCGGAGACCATGGCTGCGGTTACCCTTGACGCTGCATCACAGACAGGAGCACCTACGATTGTGTCCTCAACGACGAACCTGGGTACACGAATGGCAAAACGTCATTTTTTCGGATGAATCCAGGTTCTGTTTACAACATTATGATGGTCACATCCGTGTTTGGCGTCATCGCGGTGAACGGACATTGGAAGCGTGTATTCGTCGTCACCAGACTGGCGTATCACCCGGCTTGATGGTATAGGGTGCCATTGGTTACACGTCTCGGTCACCTCTTGTTCGCATTGACGGCACGTTGAACAGTGGACGTTACATTTCAGATGCGTTACGACCCGTGGCTCTACCCTTCATTCGATCCCTGCGAAGCCCTATATTTCAGCAGGACAATCCACGACCGCATGTTGGGAGGTCCTGTGCGGGCCTTTCTGGATACGGAAAATGTTCGACTGCTGCTCTGGCCAGCACATTCTCCAGATCTCTCACCAATTGAAAACGTCTGGTCAATGGTGGCCGAGCAACTGGCTCGTTACAATATGCCAGTCACTACTCTTGATGAACTGTGGTATCGTGTTGAAGCTGCATGGGCAGCTGTACCCGTACACGTCATCCAAGCTCTGTTTTACTCAATGCCCAGGCGTATGAAGGCCGTTATTACGACCATAAGTGGTTGTTCTGGGCACTGATTTCTCAGGATCTATGCACCCAAATTGCGTGAAAATGTAGTCATGTCAGTTCTAGTATAATATATTTGTCCAATGAATAGCCGTTTATCATCTGCATTTCTTCTTGGTGTAGCAATTTTAATGGCCAGTAGTGTAGCTCTGTGCCAGGTTATGCTTTTTTTCCACAGTTGACGTTTTCTCTACAAGCTGATAACGCCCTGTTTTGGACTTCTACGGTGTCGGAAAGGGGTGCGCGAGTGTGACTGTGTTTCTGTGCTTTTCAACGAAAAAAAAAAAAGAATCAACCACGCCGTTCTGTAGTCGGTGGCAGTGGTGTTGGAGCAGCCGGGGAGTATTTTCGCTGGCCGCTTATCGGCGCAAAGAAAGCGCTTGAGGGCGGAGCGTAGCGCGGCAGGAATGCCGCTCTGCGTGGAGCCGTTATTAATTGCGGCCCGTGAATAATTCACTAATTACAGCCGGAGCGTCGGCGGCACGGGGGCGGTGCGGGAGCAGTGGAGGCGGCGGCGGCGGCGGCGGCGGCTGGGGAATCAGATCCCGGGACCAGGGGCCGACATATTAAATACGGGGCCGGCATTCCAGGATTCCAGCAGCCGCGCCAATCTCGGGCCGGCTGGCCGCTCCGGAGAGAGCTTTAGCTGGGTGCTGTAGAGTGGTCGGGCGGGGGGGGGGGGGGGCGAAGGGGCCGCAAGAGAGGAGGGGGGAGGTGGCTAAGAGGCGGGGGTGAGACCGGCTCCAGCGGCGGCAGGCGCCGTTCCCTTCCAGCGCGGCTCCCGGCCGCTGTCTGTACGCTAACATTGAACGAAGTCTCCGCCGTCACAACCCGACGCGACACACTCGTATGAGCGACGTTCGCTAATTTATCTCCCTAACAAAGAATTTGCACAGTGTGAGAGAAATTCTTCATCTCTGAACAGTCTGCTTGTCTTAGAAGATAGAATAAAGAAAGCCAAACCGTCATGTACGAGGGGATGCCCAGAAATAAACCGGAATAACATTGCTGTGGCCGCAGCTTGTATAGTAAGCATTTCTGCCGCTAGGCGGTACGGCGTAACTCATTGCCTGTTCAGTGCCGCCTGTGTTTTCGACATGGCTTGTTGTGTTCATCTGCAATGATTGTTTTGATAGTGCTGTTTTGTTCTTGTTTCCTTACTTCTGATGACATATTTAAGTGAACAACGTGCTGCTGTGAAATTCTGTTTTCTGCTCAGCACAAATGCTGTTGTAACTGTTTTAATCTTGAAAACAACTTACCAAGATCACGCTATGAGGAAAACATGTGCACGAGGGGGTTTGCTCGATGTAAAAATGACGACATGTGGATTGATGACAGAGATCGTTCTGCACGTCCATCAACTGTCCGAATCGACGATAATATTGAAAAAATTGGAGAGCTAAATGTGCTGAAGCTAACCGCCATTATCGTTAATGCGAGCTTGACACTGGCGAACAAGATCCTTAGGCACCCTGACTAATATCCCTGGTGTGTTTCAAATTCTGGGAACTAATTTCATCTCCGTGTCCACTGGAATCTCATAGACAAGTGATACGGTCATAGAAAATAATCCAGTGGATTCAGGTCAGCTTACCTCGCAGGCCTTGGAATAGCACCTCCCTTCCAGTCCAGCGACCAGAAAATACTGTACCGGTACTGCTCCACCGTATTGTACTGTACGTGTCTCAATAGCACTAAGTTATGAATGGGTCTTCGTTGATTCATAGCAAATTCTGTCATGGGACATTGTCAATATGATACAACAGAGGATCTTATAGACAAGTAAATTAAAAAAAAAAAGAACTGCTTCATGGCCGGCCGCTGTGGCCGTGCGGTTCTAGGGGCGTCAGTCTGGAGCCGCGCGACCGCTACGGTCGCAGGTTCGAATCCTGCCTCGGGCATGGATGTGTGTGATGTTCTTAGCTTAGTCAGGTATAAGTAGTTCTAAGTTCTAGGCGACTGATGACCTCAAATGTGTCCCATACTGCTGAGAGCTATTTGAACCATTTTGGAACCTGCATCATGACTTCCTGGTAGTCAGGCTCGTCCTCCTTGTTTCCTTCCAGGAAATATAGAATATACATGTAAATAAACCTTACAGTATATGTAAACTTGTACGCATGTTAATTGTAAGCAACTTCCGTTCGCTAACAACTGCAGCAACACCAATCTAGCACTCAGAGCAGACAAAGCACTAAAGAGAGGAGGAAAATATCCGACTCCAGCGCACATCGGTACACAGGATTGCTCCTGCTTTTTGTACTATTCTGCCATTGTCAGGCGGAAAGTGAAATCATAGTAGTGGCTGCTACTGTAAGGCTACCGATACTGCCGGCTCTCCGCTACTACGTCGGGGGAACATGAAATTATGACGTGAATTTCGAGATTTTAAAACCGAAATTAATCACACATGCTTTGCTAGGTTTCCTTAAACTGGAAACCGATGTATATGGTAAAGTCATGACTTTCATGTCCTGTAGTGACTTTCATATCCTCGGACTACTGCACATGTCACCATGAAGATTGGGGGACGATTGTAAAACAGATTTCATACCATCACCAGTTTCGTTATATATTGTCAAGCAAAACAATATAAAAGCTTCTATTGCATTCACCGACCGTTTTACAGTTGATATTTACTATTTCACAGCGTAGTCTATACACATATCTGCTTCATCTGAGTATGCTTTATGAAGCCACTTCTTACTATCCACAGAATATATTCAAGATCCATTTTTGTCGCAGTAGATTTTTTACATGCACCACAGTTGTCTTCAGGGATTAATCTCACTTTTACTCCTAGTTTGGTTTCTGGAGGACTGTATTTAAATTTTTATTTATCTGTTTTTTGGCTCAGTCCTTTTCTCTTGCGCTGCTTTCAAAATGTTTAGGGTTTCCTGGTACGTCAGCAATGAAGCAGTTTTCCTCCTCTTTTTTCCAAGATTGGTATAGGTGCAATCTTTTCAAACGAGATAGAGGTTCCTGCTTTGGCTGCAACCCTTGTTTTAGATAAAATTTCTGACCTGACAGATTCATTAGAAGTATTTGGTTCTGAGCTGCTAGATCCACCAAGAATATTGGTTCCATTAGGATGCTTCACCGTAATTCCTAGGCTTGTCTGCAAATAAATAAGCGTAAAAATTAGATATTACGAATGTCATCATCTTTCTCAGGTATTGAAGTGAGAAGCGAGATGCAAGTTGAAATACGCTTTCCGTTACCGCACCGAAAGTGACGTAACTGGATACACACATAGTTCAAAACGCAGTCGAACTGAAGTTATGTGTGACTGCTAAGTTAAATACCTATAACTTCAATTCGACTTCCAAACGTGTAAATAACACAAATGCAGCGTAACAAAAATAGGGGAAAGGCAAAAACTTCAAAGGGTATATGTGTAACGAAGTTTCTTTCGACACCAACGTCTGCTAACAAAGAGGGAAGAAGCAGTGGTTTGGAGAATACGTCAACAAGATGCAGAAACACGGTTGGTAAGTTGCACACCAACTTTATGCACAAAATGCTGTTTTTAATAAAAAAACAAAAATGTATAAACATATGTATCCAATTTGCAGAATGGCCGCACAAGTTCTTTTGCAAATAAAAGCGAAACGCGTCTGCTGTAAATTTCTCTGTATTTAACTGCAGAAAGCTTAAGATGGAGAAATCAACGCTAATTGATTTTAACAGCTGCTGTGCAAGATGGCCATGCAAACAAAAGTATTGTGACAAACTTTTGTCTTTTCATTATGTTGTGGCGGTGTCAGAAAATTTCGTTGCAGTTTGAAATTATGTGTAAAGTCTGTTGGAAGTCACGAAGTCCTCGCATTCTCAAATACTGGGTGAATATACACTCCTGGAAATTGAAATAAGAACACCGTGAATTCATTGTCCCAGGAAGGGGAAACTTTATTGACACATTCCTGGGGTCAGATACATCACATGATCACACTGACAGAACCACAGGCACATAGACACAGGCAACAGAGCATGCACAATGTCGGCACTAGTACAGTGTATATCCACCTTTCGCAGCAATGCAGGCTGCTATTCTCCCATGGAGACGATCGTAGAGATGCTGGATGTAGTCCTGTGGAACGGCTTGCCATGCCATTTCCACCTGGCGCCTCAGTTGGACCAGCGTTCGTGCTGGACGTGCAGACCGCGTGAGACGACGCTTCATCCAGTCCCAAACATGCTCAATGGGGGACAGATCCGGAGATCTTGCTGGCCAGGGTAGTTGACTTACACCTTCTAGAGCACGTTGGGTGGCACGGGATACATGCGGACGTGCATTGTCTTGTTGGAACAGCAAGTTTCCTTGCCGGTCTAGGAATGGTAGAACGATGGGTTCGATGACGGTTTGGATGTACCGTGCACTATTCAGTGTCCCCTCGACGATCACCAGTGGTGTACGGCCAGTGTAGGAGATCGCTCCCCACATCATGATGCCGGGTGTTGGCCCTGTGTGCCTCGGTCGTATGCAGTCCTGATTGTGGCGCTCACCTGCACGGCGCCAAACACGCATACGACCATCATTGGCACCAAGGCAGAAGCGACTCTCATCGCTGAAGACGACACGTCTCCATTCGTCCCTCCATTCACGCCTGTCGCGACACCACTGGAGGCGGGCTGCACGATGTTGGGGCGTGAGCGGAAGACGGCCTAACGGAGTGCGGGACTGTAGCCCAGCTTCATGGAGACGGTTGCGAATGGTCCTCGCCGATACCCCAGGAGCAACAGTGTCCCTAATTTGCTGGGAAGTGGCGGTGCGGTCCCCTACGGCACTGCGTAGGATCCTACGGTCTTGGCGTGCATCCGTGCGTCGCTGCGGTCCGGTCCCAGGTCGACGGGCACGTGCACCTTCCGCCGACCACTGGCGACAACATCGATGTACTGTGGAGACCTCACGCCCTACGTGTTGAGCAATTCGGCGGTACGTCCACCCGGCCTCCCGCATGCCCACTATACGCCCTCGCTCTAAGTCCGTCAACTGCACATACGGTTCACGTCCACGCTGTCGCGGCATGCTACCAGTTTTAAAGACTGCGATGGAGCTCCGTATGCCACGGCAAACTGGCTGACACTGACGGCGGCAGTGCACAAATGCTGCGCAGCTAGCGCCATTCGACGGCCAACACCGCGGTTCCTGGTGTGTCCGCTGTGCCGTGCGTGTGATCATTGCTTGTACAGCCCTCTCGCAGTGTCCGGAGCAAGTATGGTGGGTCTGACACACCGGTGTCAATGTGTTCTTTTTTCCATTTCCAGGAGTGTAGTTCTGGCAACACCGGCCATGACCTTCCTCTTCTGTGCGGATGCACACATATTCCCCGAACTCTTACGGGACTAGGTAAGAATGTCTTCCACGAGTAATGAGTGTGCTGGGTAGGGACACTACGAATGTAGAGTGTCGACATATAAGGTGAGAATGTGGGTCTCGCGGGAGGCGTGCGCGAGATAGTCCCTGCAGTCACATTATCCTCTGTGCCCTCGGTGGCTCAGATGGATGGAAGCAGGAGACCCCGAGTTCGAGTCCCGGTCGGGGCACATATTTTCACCTGTCCCCGTTGGTATATATCAACGCCCGTCAGCAGCCGAAGGTATTAATATACAATTCTAATTTCCTTACCAGTCTTGTCGTTGCCGACCGGAGTGGCCGTGCGGTTCTAGGCGCTACAGTCTGGAACCGCGTGACCGCTACGGTCGCAGGTTCGAATCCTGCCTCGGGCATGGATGTGAGTGATGTCCTTAGGTTAGTTAGGTTTAAGTAGTTCTAAGTTCTAGGGGACTGATGACCTCAAAAGTTAAGTCCCATAGTGCTCAGAGCCATTTGAACCATTTTTTTTTCTTGTCGCCAGCCCGAAGCACGTTACAAAGTATATGTTGCTGTCCTTGGTGAGTGGGTAGCGATCCCAAACTCTATTAAAAAAGAGTCCCAACCACTCTGATGTTCAGCGGACAGCGCTAAATCTCCAATATAATTTTTGTCTTTGAATAACAGCGTCTTTCCTGTTTGTCTCATTGCGTATTGCTGTTAGTTGCCTTTTGTACAATGCTGCAGCAGTGCTAAGTATGGTCCAAGTTGCAATGAGCTATGTTACTTGGCAGTGACACATAACGAGAAAATTTACTTTCGTTCTTAAGTTTGGCACACCAGTATAGTAACTCAGTATTGCAGCAGTTATGTTGCAAACAGTGATATTTACTTTGCATGATAATGCGTTGCTGAGATGAATTTCGAGTTATTTGCTGATTTGGCCCCGTTATTAAAATGTCGAAACTAGCCAACAGAACGATAACGCTTTTTTCTGCTCATATCTTTTTAGGAACTCGCTTCTGGCATTTTTCACTGTCACACACTAAATAAATTAATAGCTACAGGAACCGTCGAAGCCAAATGAGACAAAATTACTTGGTGCAACGAATGATGACACAGGACAGGAAGTTGGCTGAACTGTCACGTACTGTGAGAGTCCTCAGACTAAGTCCTAGTGACAGTCATTTGCTGACGGCATTTACGAGCAGGCTATTTAGGCTGCACCCAATAAAAGGTTTTAAAAAAGTATTTCTTTTAATATTGCCGCTCGGGCAGCCTTATAATAGTAAAATATGCAGACCAAATTGTTTTGTGCGTGTTCGATTTGTTGAGTTGTGCCGTGGACGCCTGATAGGAAACAATCGTCTCAATCTAATTCCACGATCCGTTAACTGAAATTTCTAGTGGTGTTCGATCAAACGCGTAGCTCTTCAGCTGTTAAGATTGCAACGACCTAGCCGCGCGGAGTGGCCGTGCTGTTAGAGGCGCCATGTCACTAATTGCGCGACCCCTCCCGTCGGAGGTTCGAGTCCTCTCTCGGGCTTGGGTGTGTCTGCCGTCTTTAGCGTAAGTTAGTTTAAGTAGTGTGTAAGTCTAGGGACCGAGGACCTTAGCAGTTTTTTCCCCTAGAAATTCACACACATCTGAACATTTGCAACGACCTTTAAAAGATCGGCTGACGGTATTTGAGCAGTCTGAAGTGACTTTGATTTTGTGGGAAACCGAGATGTTCCATACATCATTACAGGGTTATTACAAATGATTGAAGCGATTTCACAGCTCTACTATAACTTTATTATTTGAGATATTTTCACAATGCTTTGCACACACATACAAAAACTCAAAAAGTTTTTTTAGGCATTCACAAATGTTCGATATGTGCCCCTTTAGCGATTCGGCAGACATCAAGCCGATAATCAAGTTCCTCTCACACTCGGCGCAGCATGACCCCATCAGTGAGTTCGAAAGCATTGTTGATGCGAGCTCGCAGTTCTGGCACGTTTCTTGGTAGAGGAGGTTTAAACACTGAATCTTTCACATCACTATGCGTGAAAATTGCCCGCACGCGTTCAACCGTTTCTTCGCTCACTGCAGGCCGACCCGTTGATTTCCCCTTACAGAGGCATCCAGAAGCTTTAAACTGCGCATACCATCACCGAATGGAGTTAGCAGTTGGTGGATCTTTGTTGAACTTCGTCCTGAAGTGTCGTTGCACTGTTATGACTGACTGATGTGAGTGCATTTCAAGCACGACATACGCTTTCTCGGCTCCTGTGGCCATTTTGTCTCACTGCGCTCTCGAGCGCTCTGGCGGCAGAAACCTGAAGTGCGGCTTCAGCCGAACAAAACTTTATGAGTTTTTCTACGTATCTGTAGTGTGTCGTGACCATATGTCAATGAATGGAGCTACAGTGAATTTATGAAATCGCTTCAATCATTTGTAATAGCCCTGTATATCAAGATCTTCGAGCCGGGGAGAACTATTCTTGGGTAACGAGATACTGTGGGAACTGACGAGATTAATGAAATACTGTCGGTTTATCAGCGGAGTCGTGGCATCGTCACAGCTTTTCGACGAATGTCCTATTCGTCTTCTTCAGATGAGTCTCTGAGAAGGTTTCACCAACGAAATTGGCCGAGAAAGCCTGCTTTCTCGTACAGCACACCTGTGCTGGGGGGAGATCCAGGGCAGCTTCAAAATGCTGCAAAAGTCTGAAGACGGCGAAGAGGAAACTGGCCGAATCGTCACTGCAACACGACGCCACTACTAAGCTGATAACGCGAGAAAATCTCATGAATGAAATATTTAATGCGAAAGTTTACACTCCCCTCCTAAGTACGTCTCAAGATCCAAAGCGTCGTACAGACAGTTTTGCGACTCGTGACGTCATGACAAAGTCATCGTGAGCATTAAAAAAAAAGTCAAATATTGTTTTCCTAATATTAATATCAGTCTAAATGTAGACCTATGAGTAATGATAATGAGCACCAGTAAAAACGGATAATTTTTTAAAATTTATGTTCGTCAAGAACAGGTTTCAAACGTCGAGATAGAAATCAAGCTCAAGTACTTGGATTGTCTCAGTATTGAAAGTAAAACACGTACACTATGTGATCAAAAGTATCCGGACACCTGGCTGAATATGACCTACAACTTCGTGTCACCCTCCATCGGTAATGCTGGAATTCAATATGGTGTCGTTCCACCCTTGCCCTTGATGGCAGCTTCCACTCTCGCAGGCATGCGTTCAATCAGGTGCCGGAAGGTTTCTTCGGGAATGGCAGCTCATTCTTCACGGAGTGCTGCACTGCGGAGAGGTATCGATGTCGGTCGGTGAGGCCTGGCACGAAGTCGGCGTTCCAAAACATCCCAGAGGTGTTCTGTAGGATTCAAGTCAGTACTGTGTGCAGGCCAGTCTATTACAGAGATGTTACTGTCACATAACCACTCCGCTACAGGCCCTACATTATGGACAGATGCTCGGTAGTGTTGAAAAATGCAGTGACTATCCCGAATTGCTCTTCAACAGTGGGAAGCAAGAAGGTGCTTCAAATATTAATGTAGGCCTGTGCTGTGATAGCGCTACGCAAAACAACAAGGGGTGCAAGCCCCCTCCATGAAAAACACGACCACACCATAACATCATCACCTCCGAATTTTACTGTTGGCACTACACACGCTGGCAGATGACGTTCACCGGGCATCCGCGATACCCACACCCTGCCATCGGATTGCCACATTGTGTACCGTGATTCGTCACTACGAACAACGTTTTTCCACTGTTCAATCGTCCAATATTTACGCTCCTTACACCAAGCGACGCGTCGTTTGGCATTTACCGGCGGGATGTGTGGCTTATGAGTAGCCGCTCGACCATGAAATCCAAGTTTTCTGACGTCCCGCCTAACTGTCATACTACTTGCAGTGGATCCTGATGCAGTTTGGAATTCCTGTGTGGTGGTCTGGATAGATGTCTGCCAATTACACATGACGATCTTCTTTAACTGCAGGCGGTCTCTGTCAGTCAGTAGACGAGGTCGGCCTGTACGCTTTTGTGCTGTACGTGTCCCTTCACGTTTCCACTTCACTATCACATCGGTAACAGTGGACCTAGGGATGTTTAGTAGTGTGTAAATGTCACGTACAGACGTATGACACAAGTGACACCCAATCACCTGACCACGTTCGAAGTGCGTGAGTTCCGTGGAGCGGCCCATTCTGCTTTGTCACGACATCTAATGATTACTAAGGTCACTGATATGGACTACCTGGCAGTAGGTGGCAGCACAATGCACCTAATATTAAAAACGTATGTTTTTCGGGGTGCCCGGATACTTTTGATCACATAGTGCATGTGCTGTATTGCATTGTTGGCTGGGATACTCAAAGTGGTGGGTTCAGCCACTTGTCGGAAGAAATATTCTTCCTCCGTGTACATAGGCCCCTTTCCTAGCGAATGTGTCGTACGTGAATTTGTAGAGTGTAGGTGAGGGGAGTAGATGTGACTATAGTGAAGTACTATGTTTGTATTATGTGATGATGACGATGAGGAGAGAAAGGAGACGGTGAAACGCAGTGCCGGGTGGCACATAGCCAGCTTCTATCAACTAGCAGCGGGGGGTCCGGGAAGCTTAGCGTTCTCGTTCGACGGACGGGTCACCACTAACAGCGTCGCATGCCTTCACTTCATCAGACACTGCGGAGAGGTTCCCAATTAATTCACACAGCAGTGCGAATTTCATCCACCACCAGTATTCGAACCGGCTTACCTCCGAGTCGAGCGCCACCGCACTAGGCGTGCGTTAGCTGCCGCAGATGCAGAGAGTGGGGTATTATGGAAAGTAATGTTTTAAGATAACTAATCTCTGAAGATATGATATAAGAAGCGACACAGAAGTTTCTATTCGAGGGTGTTGCTGCAGCGTACACACACCCCATCGCGACTCCCATGTGATATAAGCACCGAGATGTAGGCAAAGGACTAGCGTGGCCTTCGAAAGGAAACTCTTTGATCGCCCCTTTGCTCCTTCTAAGTAGATTCTCAAGTATGAAGTGTAGGTGCTAGCAAGTTAACCTATAACATCATTTGAAACTCGTATTGGTTAGGGAACAACTGTCTTTGAATTAAATATAAGTAAAATTTATTTGACTGCTACAATCCTTTGGTTACCTTGCATTTACATAACAAATAGACTTGCTTCTATTTTACAAAATGCATAACACTGTACTGTCTGTAATGATGTCTGCTGACGTCGTCTAAGCAAGATGTTCTGTTTGCTTATAGTTACAGTTGTAAGTAGGCTGTTTAGGTTTTTATGTTGGTAACGCCATGTAGCGCTCTGTATGAAAATCACTGACTGTGATGTGTGAAGTCTGTGACTGGTTTGAATTGTTGGAATATTTGCTGTTGTAGTGTTGGGCATTTGGATGGGAATAGCGCGTAGCGTTGCGCAGTTGGAGGTGAGCCGCCAGCAGTGGTGGATGTGGGGAGAGAGATGGCAGAGTTTTGAAAGCAGACGATCTGGAGGTGTGTCCGTCACAAAATGGAAATTTGTAAGACTGGATGTCAGGAACTGATATATATATATAATGACTTTTGAACGCTATTAAGGTAAATACATTGTTTGTTATGTATCAAAATCTTTCATTCGCTAACTATGCCTATCAGTAGTTAGTGCCTTCAGTAGTTTGAATCTTTTATTTAGCTGGCAGTATTGGCGCTCGCTGTATTGCAGTAGTCTGAGTAACGAAGATTTTTGTGAGGTAAGTCATTCATGTAAGGTATAGATTATTGTTATTCAGGGCCATTCTTTTGTAGGGATTATTGAAAGTCAGATTGTGTTGCGCTAAAAATATTGTGTGTCAGTTTAGTGTTGATCAGAATAAGTAAGGAGAGAAATGTCTGAGTACGTTCAGTTTTGCTCAGCTGTTTGAAAATCAAATAACGTAAGAGGTTTATCAGCACTGTCATTTATAAATTTTTCTAAGGGAATGTTTCACAGTTCGTTATTTTCGATATTGAAATGTTTTTTACGTGTTTTGCACTTTTTTAAAAATATATTCTCTCACAGCGATGTTGAACATCTTGCAGATCATAATGATTGCAATTCGTTTCAATTTTTATCTTTTTTTCAGTTCAATGAATCACAAATTGTATAGTGAAATCCTCTCGAATTATCAGCCTAACCGAGTTTCCGCAACGTTTCGACAACTTTCCTACACGATATTTTCAGGTGAAATTTCCGGTTCACGTCGAGTTTTCTTTCCTTTATAGCCGCTAGAGAGCAGAGCCCATCTGCAGAAGGCCCAGCAGGTGGTCTTATCGCTTACTTCACGACGAAATATCGCGACCGTTGGTGGGACCACTCGGCTTGTGAGCCTGCGGTCCAGCGGCCATAAAGCAGATAAACCTGGACACGAGCCCAAGATTTCACCTGTAAATGACGTGTCTAAAATTCGTCGAAACGTTGTAAAAACACAACGCTCGTACTCGGCTGATAACCCTAAAAGGTTTCAAAATTAAATTAAATTCGCTGAGATAGCCCGCATTTCCACGTAAATTGTGAAGTAGAATTTATATAGTTTAAAGGCTGCATTATAGGCTTTTAGTTGAAGAATTTCTCTAAAATGCTGCTTTCGCGGATGAGCTATGACAAAATTTTCCCTCGTAGGACCCACACCACAAGTTGAGCCAATGGGCGTACATGCACTGAATATGTTACTAGGTATTGGTGCGACTCATTTAGCTGGCGCTGGGCGCGAGCGCAACTCAGCCTGGATAATGGTAACGAGGTGGAGCAGCTGGCACTCACCGGTGTGTATGTAGGTGTGCTTCTTCATGTCGGACTTCTGGTGGAAGCGCTTGCCGCAGAACTGGCAGGGGTAGGGCCGCGTGTCCGAGTGGATGAGCAGGTGCGTCGAAAGCGTCGAGGAGCGCTTGAACGACTTGCCGCACTGCTTGCACTCGAAGACCTTCTCCACGTTGTGGACAGCTCTGCGACACAAGACGGAGTCACGTCAAACACTGCAACTCGTACAAGCGATCAGTGGCACACACACACGCTACCTCTGACCTTACTGATCTCTTACTTCGTACAGGTTGGGCAACATTACGGCCCCGAAAAATATGTCATGCACGTTAAGATAGGCAACCCCGGTCTAGTGTAGCAGGGGTACAACCCGTCGGCTTTGAACAATGACGTCACAAGTCGCCAGAGAGCATGTATTACAAAGATGAAAGAGCTGAGGAGAATGTTGAGAAACAAAGGAATGCGAGAGAGATAAACTTTATTTCACATATGTAAGGGCAAGTAGTATTTTCACGTTAACGATATCGCGTGTTTGTATCTTAGTATTTCTCCGCAAAATACAATGGAAAGAAATGAATGAAATTACTAGCAAAGAATACATCACGTTACATGTATGTCAGTTGTATCTCGAAAGTCTTTCGAACTGTATTGCGTAAGTGCAGTACGGGATACAAGTTCAGCGTAATCGATTTCTTAGTTTCAACTAGCATTGCTGTCCTGTTGTTCACTTGAACTATGTATCCCCTGCTTCACTAAACCGCAAATGAAACCCGATACAAATTAAAAGCTCATTCGAAGTGTGTTGCTTAAGTACAGTCCGGAATACGAGTTTGTCGTAAGGCGATTTCTTCGTTTTCACTAGCATTACTGTCCTGTTCTTCACCTGAACGATGTATCCTCCGCTTCAGTAAACCCTAAGTGGAACACGGGATACAAATTGTAGATGTGCTGTTTATTTCGTCTCCGCTATTACTAACATAAAGTAGGATCAGTTTATTCTATCTAGTGAGATTTTTTTTTTAAAAGGCCAAAAAACACTTATCAGCTACTGAAGCATCTGTATCTAATACCAAGCGGTCGCTTTTAGATTCACATTCAATTATTTTAATGATAGCGCTTATTAGAACACAGAACTGCTTTATTATCTATGCCTCGAAGTGAAGACATTACTATCTATGACTAAGGAATGACGTCATTGTTGAAAGCCGACGGGTTGTATCCTCTGCTTCACTAGACCCGGCAACCCAGCTGACGCCATCCGGTGCATGGTGTAAGTTGGGTTGCCTATCTTAACGTGCATGAAACATTTTTCGGGCGTTTTCTTTATCTCGTAATAGCGTGTAACTGCTATCAAGTCGAACAAAAAGTTCGTGTTCTGTCTCTACACCTAGGAACCGTGAAAAAGAATCGTGAAATTTTTTTGCTTTTCGGAAAGAACATTTAGTCGTTCGTCGACATGAACGTTGTCTCCTCCAAAATAATCCCCAGCTTTTTTCCATTCCTCTAAACACTTCTGGAACTTGGTTTTTGGGGTACCTTGTAGCCCTCTCGGCATTGCATTTTTAATCTCATTTACGCTTGTAAAACGCTATAAGCTTTCATTTATTTTTGGGACCAGAAAAAAGTCATATAGGGTCACGTCTGAAGGATATGGAGGCTGTGGTATCACTACAGTATTTCGTTCGGCGACAAATTCACGAACAAACAACGAAATGTGAGCAGGTACGTTATCGTGGAGCTAACATCGATCAACTGTTTCGCCTCAAATCCTGGCGTTTTTCCCGGATTGCTTCACCTAAACGGCGTTGAACCTGTAAGTAGTACCCTTTGCTGACCGTTAGACCTTGTAGTAAGAACTCATGGAGCACTGTACCGTTCGCATCAAAGAACACATTGTCCATAACTTTGTCCGCCCCGATAGCTGAGTCGACGCCGCTACGGTAGCTCAGCGTGATCGGTCAGAGGGTTAGCTGCCTTCTGTAATAAAAAATAAATAAACGGATGTCTTACGACGTCCGCCCCGAACAGATGCAGCGAACAAAATGAGGTTAAAAAAAAGTTGTCATCGTGACGGATTGCCGTCCTACGGGCCCGGGTTCGATTCCCGGCGGGGTCGGAGATATTGTCCGCTCAGGGACTGGGTGTTTTGTTGTCTTCATCATCATTTCATCCACATCCGGGGCGCAGGTCGCCCAATGTGGCGTCGAATGCAGTAAGACCAGCACAAAGGAGGCCGGACCTGCCCCGCAAGGGGCCACCTGGCCAATGACACCAAACGATTTCAATAACCTTCGTATTTCACCGCACTTACCGACGTCTGTTTTTTATCCGGAATGCTTCCGATGGGACAACTGGGCCATAGTTTCCACTTCATATCCGTAATTCAGTCTTTCATCACCTATTAAGAACGTGTTTCTGCAGTTCCACAGTATTCTTGACATCGTCTAGCGACTCCTGATCAACTTGTACTCGTCGCTGTTTTTGTTCTAAATTAACCACTTTGAAACAAATTTTGCTGTCACACGTTTCAAATCTGAAACATCCTAAAAAATTTCATGGCATGGCCGAATTTATAAACCATTATCATCAGCGACTTCACTGATTCCTATCCGGTGATGGTTCATAATTGTTGCTTTCACTTTCTCCACGATTTCCTCGGCTGACGATGAGCAGGAGCATCCAAAGCACTCCCCATATTCAATTTCACGACCTTCTCCGTATCGCTTGTACCAATGATAATCTCTAGCACGAGTGCTAGACTAATCTTAAGCCATATTTTTTAAAACGTTGCTGCACTTAAGTAAGAGGGTTGGCACTTTAATAGCGGCAATTATTTATTTACAAAAAAAAGGCTCTGAGCACTATGGGAGTTAACATCTATGGTCATCAGACGCCTAGAACTTAGTACTACTTAAACCTAACTAACCTAAGGACATCACGCAACACCCAGTCATCACGAGGCAGAGAAATTTACACTCCTGGAAATTGAAATAAGAACACCGTGAATTCATTGTCCCAGGAAGGGGAAACTTTATTGACACATTCCTGGGGTCAGATACATCACATGATCACACTGACAGAACCACAGGCACATAGACACAGGCAACAGAGCATGCACAATGTCGGCACTAGTACAGTGTATATCCACCTTTCGCAGCAATGCAGGCTGCTATTCTCCCATGGAGACGATCGTAGAGATGCTGGATGTAGTCCTGTGGAACGGCTTGCCATGCCATTTCCACCTGGCGCCTCAGTTGGACCAGCGTTCGTGCTGGACGTGCAGACCGCGTGAGACGACGCTTCATCCAGTCCCAAACATGCTCAATGGAGGACAGATCCGGAGATCTTGCTGGCCAGGGTAGTTGACTTACAACTTCTAGAGCACGTTGGGTGGCACGGGATACATGCGGACGTGCATTGTCCTGTTGGAACAGCAAGTTCCCTTGCCGGTCTAGGAATGGTAGAATGATGGGTTCGATGACGGTTTGGATGTACCGTGCACTATTCAGTGTCCCCTCGACGATCACCAGTGGTGTACGGCCAGTGTAGGAGATCGCTCCCCACACCATGATGCCGGGTGTTGGCCCTGTGTGCCTCGGTCGTATGCAGTCCTGATTGTGGCGCTCACCTGCACGGCGGCAAACACGCATACGACCATCATTGGCACCAAGGCAGAAGCGACTCTCATCGCTGAAGACGACACGTCTCCATTCGTTCCTCCATTCACGCCTGTCGCGACACCACTGGAGGCGGGCTGCACGATGTTGGGGCGTGAGCGGAAGACGGCCTAACGGTGTGCGGGACCGTAGCTCAGCTTCATGGAGACGGTTGCGAATGGTCCTCGCCGATACCGCAGGAGCAACAGTGTCCCTAATTTGCTGGGAAGTGGCGGTGCGGTCCCCTACGGCACTGCGTAGGATCCTACGGTCTTGGCGTGCATCCGTGCGTCGCTGCGGTCCGGTCCCAGGTCGACGGGCACGTGCACCTTCTGCCGACCACTGGCGACAACATCGATGTACTGTGGAGACCTCACGCCCCACGTGTTGAGCAATTCGGCGGTACGTCCACCCGGCCTCCCGCATGCCCACTATACGCCCTCGCTCAAAGTCCGTCAACTGCACATACGGTTCACGACCACGCTGTCGCGGCATGCTACCAGTGTTAAAGACTGCGATGGAGCTCCGTATGCCACGGCAAACTGGCTGACACTGACGGCGGCGGTGCACAAATGCTGCGCAGCTAGCGCCATTCGACGGCCAACACCGCGGTGCCTTGTGTGTCCGCTGTGCCGTGCGTGTGATCATTGCTTGTACAGCCCTCTCGCAGTGTCCGGAGCAAGTATGGTGGGTCTGACACACCGGTGTCAATGTGTTCTTTTTTCCATTTCAAGGAGTGTATTTACAGTTCATTCAAAATAGATACGTGTTTCAAAGTTTTACTGACCTTCAAAGTAGCCACCAGCATTGTGTATAACCCGTTGCCACCGATATGGAAGCCGTAGGATACTCTTAGCAGTGCCAGTTGTGTTGACAGTTCGAGCGGCGCGGTCTATTGCCCGACGAATTTGTAGCAGTTCTGAAGCGAATGCCGTGAAGTGTTTCCTTCAATTTAGAAATCGAGTTGAACTCACGAGGAGTGCAGTAGGTGGTATAGTACTTAGCAGCCCCATCAGTCAAACAAATCAGTAACAACTTACACTGTACGTGCTTGAGCATTGTCCAGCAAAATGATGGTCAGGTCTTGCAGGAAGTGTCATTACTTCTGTCTTTAAGCTGGTCATAGGTTGTGTTCTCAAAATGAACAGCATAGAGACAGATGTGATGACACTTTCTGCAGGACCTGACTATCATTTTGCACGTGCAGTGCAAGCTGTTACTGATTTGTTTGACTGATGGGGCTGCTAAATGCTATACCACCTACTGCAGTTCCCTGACTTAAGCCCTCATGAGTTCAACTCGATTTATAAACCGAAGAAAACACTTCACATCATTCGCTTCAGAACTGCCACGAATTCGTCGGGCAATAGACCGCGCCGCTCGAACTGTCAACACAACTGGCACTGCTAAGAGTATCCTACGACTTCCATACCGGTGGCAACGGGTTATACACAATGCTGGTGACTACTTTGAAGGTCAGTAAAACTTTGAAACACGTACCTATTTTGTATGAGCTGTAAATAAATAGTTGCCACTATTAAAGTTCCAACCCTCGTATTTTGCTATAGGAAAATTTAACGCAAATTTCCTGACCTCTTTTTATGCAAAATACATAATCGCCGATATTACTGAAACACGTGTAATCTTTTTGACAGTTGACAATAGACTAAATATAAGATGTATCCGACACTTTACAGATAATTTCCAGGTATATTTACAATCACAACAACGAATACGTCGCGCGTTACAAGCTAATACAAAATACGAAATTACGAAGCCATCGTTACTTTTTCAACACGTCTCGTGCATAACCTGGAAACCACTTTGTGGAGTGTGGCGGAAGTACGAGAGCGTGATGAAAAGTAAGTCTCCGAATGTTTCATTCTGTTCTCAATATCGGTTGACGCATTACATGTCATGCATATTACTCGGTCGACTTTCCCGCTTTGCTGGCAACCTATTACCGCTAGAGGGCTCCTAATTGTAGCCTGCAACTTGGCGGTGTGTAACGTATAACGTAACGATGTCGGTGCGTGAGACACAGGGTGCTGTAATCGACTTTCCAACCCTAGAAAACGTGACTGCAGTTGAAACTCGTAGAAGAATGAAAATACGGTGATGGTTGTATCGACATCCTAATATACAATTTTGGGTTGTACGTGCTCGTAATGATGAAAACGGCGGTATTATCTTAAACGCGCATGACAGAGGTTGTAGTGAACGGCCGCGTACGGCAACTGTAAAGACTCATCGGCATCGGGTTACTGAGCTCATCAGAGAAAATCGTCGAATTACATAGACACAGCTCCCAGGTAAGTGTGGCGTATCACCAGGCTTGTGTGAAGGCCATCGCTCTGTAACTGCTGTACAGAATGCCATGTGCACAGTCGGTGCCTCAACGTTCACTCCTCACACGAAACAGAAGACAACTGTCAACAATTTTCTTTGCGTTTTGTGTGTGAGGGTAAAGGGTCCCTTAACAACAATGTGACAGAAGCTAGCTTTGCCATTTTGACCCCGGAAACAAGAGAGCATCAACAGAGTTCCACGACAAAGGATCACCGACGCCAGACAGTTCAAGACCTTGCCATCAGCAGGAAAAGTCATACAGTGTTCTGGGACGTGGTGAATTTGGCAGTCGTGCCTAGGCACACCCGCATAAACTGTGCAAGGTAGTGCGAGGCCATCAGATAACTGAAAGCACGAATTCGAATATTCATCCTCATACAGAGCACCCTACCCTTCTGCACGGCAGTGGCAGACCACAGACGAGAGATGAGGCATCTGCAACAATCCGACACCTTGGCTTCACTGCCATCCGTCATCCCCCATACAGTCCCGACTTATCCCTACCGATTTTTCACCTGTTTCCAAACCTTAGAACACCTTGAGGGACTTCACTTTGATAGCGAGGAAGCGATGCAAGCAGAGTAGAGATTGTGGCTCCGTCAACAATGTCAAACATTCTACAGTGAGGGTATCAACATAGAGAAATGTGTTCGTAGCCAGGGTGGCTATGTTGAGAAATACATGTGTACACATGACGAACAAATACGTAGAATGTTAGTAAGGTCTGTTTTATTTTAAAAGCTTTAAGAGTTAGTACATAAAACATTCTGGGGCGTTACTTTCTAGAACTTTCTTTACTTTACTTTACACGATCAGGCCCAGAGGACCTCGCGCTGCTACATGGTTCCTCCTCCACTAGGTTCTGTTTTGTGCCTCCTGGCGCCAATTATTCTCTGTTTCAATCTGCAGCAAGTCCACATGGATTCCATCTCTCCATCTTTCCTTTGATTTTCCTACTGGGCGTCTTCCATAGGGAGTATAATCCATAGCTTTCCAAGGCCATCGCCATTGATCCAACCGACTGAAATGTCCTGCCCATACAAGGTGTTTGGTTCTCAACAATCCTACAATGTTTGGTCTACTGTACATTTCGTCTAATTCACAATTATGTCTGATCCTCCATTCTCCAGTGATCTCATCTTCTACCGGACCAAAGATCTTCCTTAAGAATTTCCGCTCAAAAACGAGCAGATGGTTGAAGTCTTTTTTCCGGACACTCCAAGTTTCACAACCATACAGTACTACGAGTTGAATCATCGTTTTATACAGCTGGAGCTTGAAATTACTCGAGAGACCACGCGATGCAAGAAGTTGACTGACACCAAAGTATAATCGATTAGCAGCTTGGATAATCGCTTTGATTTCTGCTTCACTTGCTGCGTCTTGTGTGAAGATTGCCCCCAGATATTTAAATTCACGAACCCTTTTGGATGATAGGTTTCCGACAACTTTCGAGAACGCCCCTGTAAATTAGAAGATCCCCATTCATGAGACGAAAATTTAGGCCAAATTCAAATTAAAATTGCTACACCGCCGACAGGAGGAAGACGCTGTGATATGCAAATGATTAGCTTTTCAGAGCATTCACACAAGGCTGCCGCTTGTGGAAACACCTACAACGTCCTGACATGAGGAAAGTTTCCAACCGATTTCTCATACACAAACAGCAGTTGACCGCCGTTGCCTGGTGAAACGTTGTTGGGATGCCTCGTCTAAGGAGGAGAAATGCGTACCATCACGTTTCCGACTTTGATAAAGGTCGGACTGCAGCCTATCGCGATTGCGGTTTATCGTTTCGGGACATTGCTGCTCGCGTTGGTCGAGATCCAATGACTGTTAGCAGAATATGGAATCGGTGGGTTCAGGAGCGTAATACGGAACGCCGTGCTGGATCCCAACGGCCTCGTATCACTAGCAGTCGAGATGACAGGCATCATCCGCATGGCTGTAACGGATCGTGCAGCCACGTCTCGATCCCTGAGTCAACAGATGGGGACGTTTGCAAGACAACAACCATCTGCACGAACAGTTCGACGACGAATGCAGCAGCATGGACTATAAGCTCGGAGACCATGGCTGCGGTTTCCCTTGACGCTGCATCACAGACGGGAGCGCCTGCGATGGTGTACTCAACGACGAACCTGGGAGCACGAATGGCAAAACGTCATTATTCGTATGAATCCAGGTTCTGTTTACATCATCATGGTGGTCGCATCCGTGTTTCGTGACATCCCGGTGAACGGAAACTGGAAGCGTGTATTCGTCATCGCCATACTGGCGTATCAACCGGCGTGATGGTATGGGGTGCCATTGGTTACACGTCTCGGTCACCTCTTGTTCGCATTGACGGCGCTTTCAACAGTGGACGTTACATTTCAGATGTGTTACGACCCATGGCTCTACCATTCATTCGATCCCTGCGAAACACTACATTTCAGCAGGATAATATACGACCGCATGTTGCAGGTCCTGTACGGGTCTTTCTGGATACAGAAAATGTTCTACTGCTGCCCTGGCCAGCACATTCTCCAGATCTCTCACCAATTGAAAACGTCTGGTCAATGTTGGCCGAGCAACTGGCTCGTCACAATACGTCAGTCACTACTCTTGATGAACTGTAGTGTCGTGTTGAAGCTCCATGGGCAGCTGTACCTGTACACGCCATCCAAGCTCTGTTTGACTCAATGCCCCGGCCTATCTAGGCCGTTATCACGGCCAGAGGTGGTTGTTCTGGGTACTGATTTCTCAGGATCTATGCACCCAAACTACGTGAAAATGTAATCACATGTCAGTTCTAGTATAATATATTTGTCCAATGAATACCCGTTTATCATCTGCATTTCTTCTTGGTGTAGCAATTTTAATGGCCAGTTGTGTACAACCAGAGCTCCAGCGTGCTAAACCACCTAAAGATGTTTGCAAAATTGTAACATCTGTGGCTTCAGATGAGTCTGGCTGGTGTGGAATCAAATTAGCGATTTGCAGATGTGGACAGCATTTGTCTTCTCAGCACAGTCCTGTAATTATATGGTGTCATACAGAGTGAGTTCTCCACTAGTTTTTCGTTCGTGTACGCACACGGAACATGTAATGCGGACTCTTAATACACATTCTCCGCAGTCGTTCATACTTCAGAGCGAAACGAAAGACCTTAACAACATGGCGTCTTGTCTACGACCTTGAGGGTGGAAAAGTGGGAGTGTCCATTGTTACCTAGTGTTCATTGATCATTATTGTAGCTGTCACGAATTAGCTCTATACGTTCTTTATTTAGCAGTACGGGAACTTCAACACTGTTTCGTATTGGAAAGGAGTGACTCAAAAAGGTACGAAAACACGACCCTGAAGATCCACTTCTACTGCCGACACTTGGCGTGCAGGAGGCGGTGAACTCTGTTCATCCTCGCAGAGCAAACAGGGCGGCACAGCCCCTGCGTCCCCTGTTAAGACCTGTCCCGGGAAGAGTCGGCGTTCATTAAGAATAATTGAAAAGTCAACCAATCAAGGAAATTGGTTCCGTAAGGCGCAGTGGGTGACATGTTTGCACAGGACAAACACTGCTTTTATTAACGGCAGAAAGGAATATCTTTTATAGCTAGTTCCAGCGCAACCACTGTTACAACAGAAGGCTGTTAACGGAAAAATTAGGGGCTTGCTGCAGCGGTGCAGAAGAGCATAAGGATGAACATACACCGCGAGTTGTGTTCTCGCTATTGGAACACGACGTTTAAGTCTTACGTATATCTAGCAAACAATTTAGGATCGATCAATTGTTTTTTCTAAAGTTTTTAAATACGTCCGATAACAAAACTACCACTTTCCATCACTAACATTTTTTATAATTCTTAAGTATATTTGATGTGTTGGCGACAAAGTAACTAAGATCAGTGATGCATTTTTCAACAACATACATTAAACAAATGACGCTGTTTTATTCATTGATAACATAGAAATCATTCAGCTCTTTTTTAATAGAGTTCAGCGTCATTAGCTAAGATCGTGGACCTAATGTCATCTGCCACAAAACAAAACTTGACCAGTAACAAGAAGAAAATGAACAATTTGATTATCACATTGATGATAATTTATTTTAGAGAGAAAAATCAAATACCTAGGATTCCGGCTAAGAGAACGCAGACAGCGTTTGAAAAACACAGAAACTGGATTTGTAATTGTAATCTTTCATTTACGACGTGTTGTCGGTGCTGCTACAGGAAGTAGAAACGTGGACAGTTAAAATGTTATCCATGAAAGCGTTTGAACTGTAGGTATACTGCCGCATTCTAAGGATGCTATGAGTGCACTATGTGACCAATGATGAGATTCTTCGCCAAACTGATAAAAATTCTGAAATAATAAAACGCAGACAGTCAGTGTAATTTGGGAGTGGGGGTGAGGGCCACTTTAATAAGGTTTATCGTTGAAGGAAAGATAGAAGGAAAAAGTGGACATAGTCACAGAAGAGTGGAAGATACTGTTGCACTCTCTTCAAGAATTGCCGTGTATTGGGTTATTTCCAGAGCAGCAGAAGGATTTTGAATGGCAGGTGAATCTACTACTTGACGCAAGTAGTTGTCGCGACAGAATGTTACAAAATAGTCCTTTCTTTCTGTTGATTCAATTTCAAAAGTCTTGCATATATTGCCATTTAGCCCCAAAACAGCTCTCTTCCACAGTACTAAGATATTTAAGACATGGTGGGACGTTCCCAGTAGGGCGCGTTTTACGTGTTTGATCGACGTGTGTTATTTAAACGCACCTATATGGTGATGGAGGTAGGTCCAATGAATCTTTCGTAACTTCCACGATATTTAGTTTCCTTCCTATGACGTGACAATTTTCCACATCGCTAAATACAGCCTGTGTGAACGTACCCTGCCATAGGGAGCGGCGTCTGCACCAACAGTCTCCTCTTTCTTCTGCACTGTACGCAATACTTCTAATGTCGAAGAGAGGACTTCCGTCTTTTTCTGTGAGTATTATATTAGAAATGTCGAAGACTATAATTATGGCAAGACGTAGGGGAGGGTGTTGTAGCTGAAGGATACTGTACAGTCGTGGAAAAAACGAGCGAGACCCCTCGCCTTTTCGTTATGCTGATACGCATAGCTTTAAAGACTGCTACACAGCGTAACAGGCAAGGCGACGAAGTGCTACCAACATACTATGCACAGGCTTGAAATTGAAAAACCATCCGAACTTTGTCAGACTGCTTTCAGTCATGTCTAAGACTATATTAATGACAATTAGTGTGTTAAACACAACACGTAAATATAAGATATAAATGAAAGAAGAAACGCTAATTAGTGTGAACTGTATTAATAAAAATGAATTTCAGCTTATCGAGATAACATAACTGTTTTAGTAAGACAAAGTACCCCAGATCGATACGAAATAGCAAAATATTGTGCACATTCGGCCGCGAAACGGACTGTGTCAACGTTCAGACCAATCATACTGGATTACGTTGCAGAACTAACATGAAAGTGTGCAAATTTAGCAATGCGTGAAGATTCATAACGAAATTCAATTAAAAATCAATTCAATTATTGACAGAAGCGGAAAGAGTAGGCAGTAACAAGTATGAAATTCTACAAGAGTTTCATATTGACATCCACAGGGTGCCGGTACAGAATAAAATAACAACAAAACGTATTGGAGACGCGAGATTAGAACCGAAAACCATCCAGACCTCCCTTGCAGTAGCAAACACCTTTCACTACGCTAATAGACAGCCCAGGCAAACAACCCTCTATTATTACCCCAGACATGAATAAGCCGGTAATTTCGCAATGAAAATGGCAAAATGATCTGCAGTTTCTGTTGCATAGAGCTTTCTGGACTCAAAAACATGAATTTTCTACCTTTATGTCACCGCTTATGTGACAGTCATTCAGGATGTTTATCGAAATACCAGATATTTTATTAGCGAGTAAATTTATTAGGATAATTCTGCACCACCCCAGGAAATAAACGGCGTCATAGCTGCCAAACGTATTCTACAATGTTGCGAATTCTCCATTAGACTCGCCACAGCCAGGAAACGTCATGAGCCGAAGTGTTTCTTAAGCTATGGGAATGCTCGCATTTCTAAAACGCGATGGCATTAATACTAGGATCTGAATTACCGCATGTATAGGCAAATGGATTTTATTTGCTTTCCTGTAAACGTGATTTGGATCGAAAGTGAGGCTACGATTAATATGCTGATGTATCGACTGCAACTAGAACATTTCGAATAAAGAGTAGGGGGAATTATTTATGTGGCCCTCATCTTCAGTAACTGTCGTAGTTATTTTCGTTGTTAGGATTTAGTCACCTAAATCGGTAAAAATGGAACCCTACTAGTCTCACTTTCTTGACCGTCTATCTGTCTACCCAACCCTTAACCCCCCCCCCCCTTTTACCTCGAGTACGGGTAGACATGATAAGCGGAAATGTATCGCACTTCCTGCGATATACGGTCCCTTGGTGGTGTAAAAAAGTGAGCTTCTGTGAATGCAATCTAAAGATACAATTGTTAATGTAAAGAAAATTTACGCAACGGTAATCCAGGATGACTGGTCTGAACGTTGACACAGACCGTTTCGCGACCGAATGCGAATAATTGTTAATTCGTAACGATCTGGGTTACTTCGTATTACTAAAACAGTTATGTTATATCGATAAGCTGAAATTCATTTTTATTAGTACAGTTCATACTAGCGTTTCTTCTTTCATTTATATTTTATATTTACGTGTTGTGTTTAACACACTAATTAGCAATAATATAGTCTTAGACATGATTGAAAACAGTCTGACAAAGTACGGATGGTTTTTCAATTTCACGCCTGTGCATAGTATGTTGGTAGCACTTTGTCGCCTTGCCTGTTATGCTGTGTAGCAGACTTTAAAGCTGTGCGGATCAGCATAATGAAAAGGCGAAGGGTCTCGCTCTTTTTGTCCACGACTGTACCTAGGAACGAATGATGTTTAGTGGTCGGTGTTTCAGTCTAATGACCTATTTTTGGATGACATGAAGTAATGCTCACTACAGAGTGCCATAAGCACTCTCCAGTATTTTCTACTGTTTTTATTGTGGCGAGACGTGACATTGAGTTTTGTGCAGCGACTGTAACAGTTACGAATGGTACATATTTAACTGCAGTACTTGTATAAAATATTAATGTTATTTTTAGGATGTTCGTAACTGTTCAGATAGAGTTTTATATTGAGTAAAATTATGACAATTTTTTAAACTATTTATAGAACGTGTGGACGTGTAAGCCATGGTTCGTTACCATGCACCATCTTGTATTCTGAAAAGGTTTTTTTTTTTTATCGTGTAACACTTGATATTTGCAAATAAAGTGAGTTTACCTAATATGTTTACGATTTTCTCTGTCTCTAAAATGGAAATGTATTTCAAAATAATTTTAATTTGTATCTGGTTTTTGATAATACTTGATCGTAATTTGATTTCCCTTACTGATTATTGCTGTTTAGTAGAGCAGCAATGTCGCACAGAGACTATTAAATACAGTATTGACACGATTTTCTCAACTGAAAAATTTGAATAGAACATATCGTTCCAAGGTACGTGACCATGTAAGTTGGAATAGTTTTTCGCACTTAGAGTAATGTTTCCAATTCCAGAAACGGACTGCAGAACACATAAAGTAAATGCTATCATTTCTGAGTGGAATACGAAAACATATTAAATTTATATTACAGAGCTTGCTAGAGGCTAAAGTCTGGAAAGTGTTACAATTTATATCTCTCTACTCTACGCTAAAACTTAGAGATTTAAAAATTAGCACCATATTTCTCCTGTCGTTTTTTGTATGAAGTAAAAGTGCCCCCAACGCCGATTACAACAGATCAAATTAGGCAGTCTGTACTACAGAATATCCCCGTAGCTCTCAATCATCCGAGCCGGAACAAAACAAATACGCCCTCCATGCCAGCCGATACACAGATTATTTCCAACAGACTTCATTAGGGAATAAGTATGCAATGAATCTTAAATAGATGTCCATAACATGATCGTGGGTGAAGACCACATATTATTCTTACTGCACGTTTTTGAGCAGTAATCAATTTCTCTCTTACGGTTGAGCTGCCCAGAAGCCCAGAACGTAATTCCATAATACATTATTGGAAGAAAATACACAAAATGCGTCAGCTTACTGATTTGCCCCTCCTCAAGATTTGCAATGATTCTAAGTGCAAAGGTGACTGAACTAAGTAGTTTTAGGAGTTCCAACATGTGTTTTTCCCAGTTTAAATTTTCATTAATGTGGAGACCAAAAAATTTTTGAATTTGTATCCTATTTGTCCTTTTCTCGCCATGTGTTACACATATGATTGATAGAGTACCTCTAGATACGTGGATTGAATACGTTGTGTCTTTTTAAAACTGAAAGTGAGACCATACACTGAAAATCAGTGAATGAGTACTGTGTTTCATCTGCACACGCTAGAGGGCCATCTTACCACCGAAGGCACTTCTTCCACCAGGTGAAGTAGTGTCATCGACCGGAAGTGCAAATATGCCTTGCCTGTAACGCGTTGTGGAAGGATGACTGGTACGACGTAGCAGTCGTCAATAGTGCCTCCCACAGTCTGAAACTGAACCAGTGCTGAGGCGGATTCTCCATGGCCCGCAAGTGGGTATTGTGAAGGTTAACTATATCCGCCCCTCGCAAAGGCAGCCTCATCTGTGAATAGGATGGATGGCAGAAATCCCAACACCTTGCTGTTCTGAGTGACGAACCAGCGGCAAAAGTGACTCATCGGACGCAAGTCCGTAGGTTCAAATGGCTCTGAGCACTATGGGACTCAATATCTTAGGTCATAAGTCCCCTAGAACTTAGAACTACTTAAACCTAACTAACCTAAGGACATCACACACACCCATGCCCGAGGCAGGATTCGAACTCGCGACCGTAGCAGTCCCGCGGTTCCGGACTGCAGCGCCAGAACCGCTAGACCACCGCGGCCGGCCAAGTCCGTAAGTAATAATCCATGTGATAGGGATAGTAGCAGTTGTTACCCCATTCTGGCGAGCCACCTACCTAGCGCTGGCGCTGGCGTCACTGCCAAAGATCTTTTACCTCCACCTTCAAATGAATGCACCTCCCTAAGAAAGCATTTGCAATGATGCGTCCCCGTGACCATGTTTGCTCCTCATCCTCTCCGAGATCGTTTCCCCCAATTGAAAAATCACCCTCTCTAACCTGAAGATGGTCCAGTGTAAACAGAAACTGGCTCCTAAATAATGAATGAGATACAAGTGCGAAACTGGGTCCTGAATAATGAATGAGATTACAAGTGCGGTTGTTCAGAGAATGACATCAGTCCAGCAGTCAACGACAGATTGTACGAAAGACAAAATATTTGGGCAGGGTAGAATGAGATGGAGATGGGCACGCAGACCGTGTGAAAAGCAGGCCGCCTGGCGGCCGAGACGGCGCCGTCGATGGCTGGCTTACCGGTGCTGGCTGAGGCTGATCTCGTGGCCGAAGGTCTTGTTGCAGAGCTCGCAGGCGAAGGGCCGCTTGCCGTTGTGCGAGCGCCGCGCGTGCACCTCGAGCCCGTGCGGCGTCGAGAACATCTTCTCGCACTTGACGCAGCTGTAGACGTCGCCCAGCGGGACGCCGACGCCCACGCCGACGCCCACGCCGACGCCGCGCAGCAGGTGGTGGTGGTGGTGGTCGTGGTACTGGCCCATCAGCGAGTGCCGTAGCCGGAACAGCTGCTCCTCCTCGGCGGACGCGCCGGCCGCCCCCGAGCCGCCCCCGGTGCCGCCGTAGCCGCCTCCGGAGGCGGAGCCGGACCCGCCGCCGCCGCCCCCGGAGGCTGACGTCGCCATGGCTGCCGCCGCCGCCGCCGCCTGCACCACGACCGACTGGGTGCATGGGTTGCATTTACCCCTCGTGAGGTGCTGGCGCTTAGCTATTAACGTCATTTTGAAACGAGTCTATCTTATCTTTCCTCCTTCAACATGGCCTACCTGCTTCCACCATGAGCGATTTGCAACTCGATATACAAGGTGAAAATTGTTGAACTATATTGAAAAGAAACGTTAATTAGTCCAAGAATACAGTACTGCCCGAGATAGAAAAGATGTACAACATACTTCGTTGTTCTTTTTTGGATAATAACACCATTTTATTTAATACACCAAACCCGGATACCAATGTAGCAAAGAAGGGCAATTTGTTTATTTAATTATTCAGATGTGCAGTTCCTTAAAATATGTCTCTGAATCCAGTTTGGTAATGATGCAGTAGCCCCATACTTCACAATCATACATAACCGTTCGCTCGCCGTAGGACCCGTACTCCGTCTCGAAAGACTGGAAAGTCGCACAGGTCACACCAATATTCAAGAAAGGTAGTAAGAGTAATCCACTGAATTGCAGGCCTATATCGTTAACGTCGATATGCAGCAGGATTCTAGAACATATATTGTGTTCGAACATTATGAATTAACTCGAAGAAAACGGTCTATTGACACACAGTCAACATGGGTTTAGAAAGCATCGTTCCTGTGAAACGCAACTAGCTCTTTATTCACATGAAGTGTTGAGTGTTATGTGACAAGGGATTTCAGATCGATTCCGTATTTATGGATTTTCGGAAGGCTTTTGACACTAAACCACACAAGCGCCTCGTAGTGAAATTGCGAGCTTATGGAATATCGTCTCAATTATGTGACTGGATTTGTGATTTCCTGTCAGAGAGGTCGCAGTTCGTAGTAATCGACGGAGAGTCATCGAGTAAAACAGAAGTGATTTCTGGTGTTGCCAAATCCCCTTTGCTCTTCCTCATGTATATAAACGATTTTAGAGACAATCTGAACAGCCGTCTTTGGTTGCTTACAGATGACGATGTCGTTTATCGACTAATAAAATCATCAGAAGATCAAAACAAACCGCAAAACGATTTAGAAAAGATATCTGAAAGGTGCGGAAAGTGGCAATTAACCCTAAATAACGAGAAGTGTGAGGTCATCCACATGAGTGCTAGGAAGAATTCGTTGAACTTCGATTACACGAAAAATCAGTCTAATTTAAAAGCCGTAAATTCAACTAAATGCCTACGTGTTACAATTACGAATAACTGATATTGGAAGGAATAGACAATTTTGTGGGGAAGGCTAACAGAAGACTGCGTTTTATTGGCAGGACACTTAGAAAATGTAACAGCATACTAAGGAGACGGCCTACACTACGCTTGTCCGTCCTCTTTTAGAATACTGCTGCGCGGTGTGGGATCCTTACCAGGTAGGACTGACGGAGTACATCGAAAAGGTTCAAAGAAAGGCAGCACGTTTTGTATTATCGCGAAATATGGGAGAGAGTGTCACAGAAATTATACAGGATTTGGGCTGGACATCATTAAAAGAAAGGCGTTTTTCGTTGCGACGGAATCTTCTCACGAAATTCCAATCACCAACCTTCTCCTCCGAATGCGAAAATATTTGTTGACACCGACCTACATAGGGAGAAACGATCGCCACGATAAAATAAGGGAAATCAGAAAAAAATGGCTCTGAGCACTATGGGACTTAATGTCTGAGGTCATCAGTCCCCTAGAACTACTTAAACCTAACTAACCTAAGGACATGACACATATCCATGCCCGAAGCAGGATTCGAACCTTCGACCGTGGGGAAATCAGACCTCGTACGGAAAGATATAGGTGTTCATTCTTTCCAAACGCTATACGAGGTTGGAATAATAGAGAATTGTGAAGGTGGTTCGATGAACCCTCTGCCAGGGACTTGAATGTGATTTGCAGAGTATCCATGTTGGTGTAGATGTAGATGAATGAATGGCTGGTCGTCTGCTCACCACAGACAGTGAAGGTAGATTCTATAATCATCTTTGAGACGGTTCTCTGGTCACCTTTGGCCGAACCAAAGAGAGGAAGTATACCAGGGCACTAGAGGGCGTGGAATGTGGCTGACCAATACGGTGGCAATGTCCTCCCCCACTTCTGCGGAAGCTCGGGATGATCGGATGAACGGCCATGTTTCAGCACTCTGTCGCTGATTCCTGAGGTGTGAAGACGTGCTTTATGTGTGCTCCAGAAAAACAAATTTAAATGAAAATGATATGCATTTCGAAAATTTAAGATTAGATAAACTAATAATTTCTCTTTTCAGAAACTTTTGGTGGGAGGCTCACGTAAATTGTTAGGAAAAAGATAGGCAGGTAAAAAATTCATGGGGAACATAGGATTCTTCGGAAGTGACAAAAAAACCACGTGTTGTAATTATAAGAAGAAATGCTAGCGTGTGGTAGTATTAAGATGGAATACTTGCGTGTGTAAATCTAAGTTGAAATGATTAAGATTTCCGTGTGCAGAACTTGAATTAGAGACAAGCACTTCGACGCGGTGGGTACAGTGCGAGTCTCAACCTAATTATGAGACATTAAAAAGAATTAGAAGTTCTTGTCCTGGCATTCAGTTGAGGATCCGAGAGTGAGATAAATAAGATACCGAAACTTCCATTATGAGATACATTCGTGTGACACCAGCTTGATATTCAGATATTCTGAGAGTGAATTAAGGTGAGTCAGCTATCTACCTGGCAGCGCATAAATGCATAAATCCTCAAGAGTTTGTGGTAGGAAAATTATTACGTGGGTCAGTGACGCGTGAGTCTGGGATGAGAATTGTTTGATGGGGGAAAGCAGAACGTGTAGATAACCAAACATTTTGTTTTTGAGATGTGTTTTATACTGCCAGTGTGATTAAATTTTTGTATTTAATCTGTGTGATTTGCATGAGACAGTAGCGAATTAGTTTCAGATACGGTGGGTGAAGCATGATTTTTCCTAGTTCAGCACGAAAGTCAGTAAATTCGTTATGTTGCTAATGAATGAGGTTAAGAGAATGTGGGAGGGAATGAAGTAGCGAAAGATTCCTTACCAATCCAGAAAGTGCACTGTAGCAATATACAGTAACATTACGAGACCATAGAATAGTAAAATGCTTGGGTTATGTCATGCCTATTGGGTGGAGAATCCCTTGTTTAACTATTGTGTTTAAGAGTAATGCAAGAAATTTTGCAACATTAGTGTGAAAGAATTTATTGTAATAAAAGAGGAGATATGTGAGACAAATAGTGGTCTTGATTATTGAGTTGTAAGTAGCCATTTTCTTGAGGTATTTTACCACAACCTCCATTTTATTGCTGGGATGTCCAAGCTCTGGATGAAATATATACCACAGGAAGGAAATGTGGTCTTGCCATGGTGGAGTGAGTCTATCAGAAATGTGCGCAAGCTATTAGTCAGATGCGTTAGCCATTCCGTTGTGTTAAGAAGGACGAAAATAAATTATAACTTAACTTATAGCCACTAGGGCTCATATTTCAAGCATAGTTACAGTGGGTATGATAAATGATTAAAATATTTCTGATGCACGAATAACAATTGCACTCGCTTGGCAAGCCACTCATCTAGTAGGCCTGACTATTAGATGCCACAGAATAGGTTTGGAATCTCCCATTAGTCACAAACGACGGCGTGCACCCACTTTATTCAACATGTAAACGAGACTACAGATATTCGGATTTAGATGATAACATGTTCGATATGCCTGCCATCATTGGCGATGTCGTGGTGCACAAGAAAAGGGAAATTATTCATAACCCGCTGAAGTCTCGTAATATCGATGCTGTCGATGACTTCCTGAATGGCTTTGTTCGGCTCAGTAATGGTTTTAGTGTGTTTGCTGTACGTCTTGTCTTTAATATAGCCCCACAAAAAGGACTCGCATGTGTTTTGATCCGGAGGATATGGCGGCCAATTGAGTCCCATGCCAATGGCCTCTGAGTACCCCAGAGCCAGAATGAGGTCCCCAAAGTGCTCCTTCAGATGTGGACAGATGTGTGTCTGTTTCCTGTTCGCCTTGTAATTTTTGCGCAGCTGCGCTCTGAAACCCTGGATGAATTTATTAATAATCCTGTCCATATCTGCCAGTAAAAGAATGTTCGATAGAAAATGATACAAATTAGGTCTTTGGAAAAATTATTAATTGGTTTTCTGCGAATGGGCTTGCTCTGAACTTTGAAAAAACACATTACATCCAATTTTCTGCTACAAAAAGTATAATTCCTTCAATAAACATATCAAAAGAATTCAGTAGCCACGATAGAGCATCCTAAGTTTTTGGGTGTACATATAGATGAGAATCTTAACTCGAAAATTCATATTTTGGATGTCCTAAAGCGACTAGGTCCAGCAACTTTTGCAATCAGAATAACTGCGAATTTTGAGGGTGTAGAAATTGGTAAGCTAACATACTTTTCATACTTCCACTCTCTGATGTCATATGGAATAATATTCTGGGGCAACTCAACACTTAGGCGAAAGGTATTCACTGCTCAAAAGAAAGTAGTTAGAATAATGTATGGGGTTCATAGTCACACATCTTGTAGGTATCTGTTTAAAAGGTTAGGAATTCTTACAACTGCTTCACAGTACATTTACTCAGTAATGAAATTTTTTCTCAACAACATGGACCAGTTCCAAATCAACAGCGACACTGGTGATTAAATTCCAGAAAAAAGAAAGATCTACACTATCCTTTACTTAACCTATCACTGGCACGGAAAGGGGTAAAATATGCTGCCATAAAACTTTTTGATAAATTACCAGATGAAATAAAATGTCTGACAGACAGCAGTAATAGTATCAAAAGAAATTGAAATCATACCTCCTTGACAACTCCTATACCATAAATGAATTCTTGAATATGAGTAAATAAATATGGAGATATAATATATGCATTTTGTGCCATTTAAGGGAATGGGATAGATAATAGAAATATTTAGGTATGACACTATAATGTAAACAAAAAAAGAAAAAGAAAAAGAAAAAAACTTGTTTCCTGTGCGCATTTCTTGTGCATTTGACACGTTCCACATCATAACGGTTTTCCGTGCTATTGATGAATGGAACTAGTGACTAACTAACTAATTGTAATTGTTAGGTTGGTGCATAAATTGGTAGCTTTTTTTTCATTTTGGTATTCTGGTTACCATGAGTTCATTTATCGACTGTCCTTTTCTATTTGTAGGTCACTGTTCCTATGACTTAAAATTTTGTCATTCTGTCATTTGGAGATAGTGAAAGGAACTGTGGACTCCAGAAAACGAATTGCCAAGTGGAGAAACCGGTACATTGCCGACATATTCTTCTGCTTGAGTTCAATAGAGGAGTGACAGCAGAGGAGGCAGCCAGTAACATTTGCGCCGTGTACGGGGACAGAACACGCCAAGAAAATAGTTTTTCTCGTTTTAAGGAGTTTCGTTTTGACTTTAGTGAGTCTCCACGTCCAGAAAGGCCTTCGGGGTTTGATGAACATCGTTTGAACGCGTTAATCCACAGTGACCCATTTCAGCGTACTCGAGGACTTGCAGACGTGAAGAGCTGCCATCATTTCACCCTCGTGCGACATTTGAATGCAATGGGTAAGGTTGAAAAACAGAGTGTTTGGGTACCGCATGCTCTAACCCAAAATCACGAAAAACAGAGTGTGTGGGTACCGCATGCTCTAAGCCAAAACCACAAAAATCATCGGGTGACCATATTTGCATCTCTGCTTGCTCATCATCAATTGGCTCGTGAGCAACACCGATCGTTCCTATCCTATAACGTTAGTCATGACGACAACTGGTGTCTTTATGTTAACATGAGGGAAAGAAAGGAATGGATGAGTCTAAACAAAGTGGCAAGCGCGCATACAAAGACCTTTGCGTATCCACAAACGATAATGATATGTATCTGGTAAAATAGCTACGCTGTGCTTCCCCGTGGTTTAACCACCATTGCTGACATTTATCGTCAACATCTGAGACGTCTTGCAATCGCAGTCCAAGAAAAACGACCAGGACGACCGTGTGAAGTGCTGCTACTCCACGATAACGCCCGCCCACTTTCTGCGAGGCTGACAAAAAACACATTACAGAAGTTGGATTGGGAAGTCATTCCCCACCCACCTTATTCACCTAATCTTGCACCCTCAGATTGTCACCTTTCCCGCCCTCTGTCGAACAACGTTCAGGGAACTTCCTTTCTCGACGAAAATGCGCTCCGAACATGGCTCGACGAGTTCTTCGTCTTGAAACAACGTTATTTCCACAGTCACGGAAACGAGAAGTTGCCCCAGCGTTTGTAGACTGTTGTGAATAGCGACGGAGAATACACACCGAAGCGCCAAAGAAACTTGTGTAGGCATCAGTATTCAAATACAGAGATATCTAAACAGGATGAACATGTCGCTACGTTCGACAACGCCTAGATAAGACAACAAGTGTCTGGCGCAATTGTTAGATCGGTTACTGTTGCTACAATGGCAGATTATTAAGATTTAAGTGAGTCTGAACGTGGTGATATAGTCGGTGCACGAGGGGTGGGACAGGGCATCTCCGAGGTAGCGATGAAGTGTACAGTGAATATCAGAAATCCAGCAAAACATGAAATCTGCGACATCGCTGCGGGCGGAAAAAGATCCTGCAAGAACGGTACCAACGACGACTGAAGACAGTCGTTCAACGTGACAGAAGAGCAACCCTTCCGCAAACTGCTGCAGGTTTCAGTGCTGGGCCGTCAACAAGTGTCAGCTTGATTACTATTTAACGAAACACCAGCGATATGCGCGTTCGCTGCCGAAGGTCCTCAAATGGTTCAAATGGCTCTAAGCACTACGGTACTTAACATCTGAGGTCATCAGTCCCCTAGACAACTTAAACCTAAGGGCACCACACACATCCATGCCCGAAGCAGGATTCGAACCTGCGACCGCAGCAGCCGCCTGGTTCCAGACTAAAGCCTTCGTAGGAAGGCCCTCTCGTGCACGATGCCCTTCAACACCGACATTGGACTGTTGATGATTGGAAACATGTTGACTAGTCGGACACGTATCGTTCAAATTTTATCGAGCGGATCGACGTGTACTGGTACGAAGACAATCTCATGAATCCCTGGACCCTGCATGTCAGCTGTGGACTGTTCAAGCTGGTGCAGGCTCTGTAATGGGCTTGTGCAGTTAGAGTGATATGGGACCCCTGATACGTCTAGATACGACTCTGATAGGTGACACGTACGTAAGCATCTTGTCTGATCGTCTGCATCCATTCGTGTCCATTGTGCATTCCGGCGGACTTGGGCAATTACACCAGGACAGTGTGACACCCCAAACGTCCAGAATTTCTACAGAGTGGCTCCAGGAACACTTTCTGAGTTCAAACACTTCTGCTGGCCACCAAACGACCCAGACATGAACATTATTGAGCGAGTCTGGGATGTCTTACAACGCGCTGTTCAGAAGAGATCTCCAACCACTAGTATTCTTCCGGATTTATGGACAGCCCTGTATGATTCATGGTGTCAGTTCCCTCCAGCACTACTTCAGATGTTAGTCGAGTCCATGCCACGCCGTGTTGCAGTACTTCTGCGTGTTCAATGGGGCCCCACACGATGTTAGTCACGTGCACCAGTCTCTTTGGCTCCTCAGTGTAGTATCAATGACTAATTTCTCTGTTATATGTATCTGTTGCGTTTATTAGACATACTGAAAAACGCTACGAACTTGTGCACCAACGGCATATCATCAGCTATTGGCCGGTTACCACAACGGAGGGGTATCTGTTGAGAGGCCAGAGAAACGTGCGGTTCCTGAAGAATGGAAGCAGCCTTTTCAGTAGCTGCAGGGGCAACAGTCTGGATGATTGACTGCCCTGACCTTGTAAGACTAACCAAAACGGCCTTGCTGTGCTGGTACTGCGAACGGCTGAAAGCAAGGGAGACTATAGCCGTAATTTTTCACGAGGGCATGCAGCTTTACTGTTGACGTATAGAAAGCTTTTAACAATGTCGACTGGAATACTGTCTTTCAAATTTTGAAGCTGGCAGGGATTAAATACAGGGAGCGAAGAGCTATTTACAGTTTGTTCCAGAACCAGATGCCAGTTCTAAGAATCGATGGGCATGAAAGGGAAGCAGCGGTTGGGATGGGTGTGAGACAGGGTTGTACCCTATCCGAGATGTTATTCAAGCTGTATATTGAGCAAGCAGTAAAGGAAACAAAAGAAATATTTGGATTAGGAATTGAAATCCATGGAGAAGAAATAAAAACTTTGACGTTTGCCGAGGACATTGTAATTCTGTCAGAGTCAGCAAAAGACCTGGAAGAGCAGTTGAACGGAATGGACAGTGTCTTGAAAGGTGGATATAAGATGAACATCAACAAAAGCAAAACGAGGATAAAGGAATTTAGTCTAATTAAATCAGGTGATGGTAAGGGAATTAGATTAGGAAATGAGACACTTAAAGAAGCAAAGGGGTTTTGCTATTTGGAGAGCAAAATAACTGATGATGGTCGAAGTAGAGAGGATATAAAGTGTAGACTGGCAATGGCAAGGAAAGCGTTTCTGAAGAAGAGAAATTTGTTAACATCGAGCATAGATTTAAGTGTCAGGAAGTCGTTTCTGAAAGTATTTGTATGGAGTGTAGCCATGTATGGAAGTGAAACATGGACGATAAATAGTTTGGACAAGAAGAGAATAGAGGCTTTCGAAATGTGGTGCTACAAAATAATGCTTAAGATTAGATGGGTAGATCACGTAACTAATGAGGAGGTACTGAATAGAATTGGGGAGAAGAGAAGTTTGTGGCACAACTTGACTAGAAGAAGGGATCGGTTGGTAGGACATGTCCTGAGACATCAAGGGATCACCAATTCAGTATCGGAGGGCAGCGTGGAGGGTAAAGTCGTAGAGGGAGACCAAGAGATGAATACACTAAGGAGATTCAGAAAGATGTATGTTGCAGTAGTTACTCGGAGATTAAGAAGCTTGCACAGGATGGAGTAGCGTGGAAAGCTAAATCAAACCAATTTCTGGGCTGAAGACCACAACAACTACAACATTGGCCAGTTTTCTCTATAATGCCATTGTGAAGTTGTCCCTTCACGCGGAGAGGCCAATACACCGCGTAGACACCAGTACAGGGACCGGTCATCGTGCACTACAAGTCGCACAGCAGATTCGTTTTCACTGATGGAGAACGACAGGCGCTTTAACCAGTGAGAGAGACTGTCGTTGAGCGGCGGACGCACCTGGACGGCGCCGAGGCTGAAGTAGAGCGAGGGCGCGGCCAGCAGGTTGCGGTTGCCGTCGACCAGGTCCTTGTGCTGCTGCTGGTGCTGCTGTTGCTGCTGCTGCTGTTGGTGGTGGTGGTGCAGCGCGGCGGCCGCCGCAGACGGGTACAGCGAGGGCGGGAAGGCGAAGCCCGCCGCCGACGGCGCCGACAGCTGGCGCGCCAGGAAGTAGTCCCCGCCGCCGCTGGGGTCCTGTCGGCAGGTGGCAGCACCGCGCTGCTACAGCTCGCGCAAGATAACGCCGCGCCGGCGAAGGAACGGGTTCTCACCGGGAGGATCGGGCTAGTCCATGCCACCATTCTAAACATGCGGCTGCCTCGATACCCGTTGTCTGCTCACCAGAGCACTTCGAGTATTCCCACTGCTATCTCTTCAACCCATAGCGCGGTATCCCAGTTTTCACGCAGCGTAGATGCCAGAAAAATTTTTCATAATCACACAGCTGTCATTAAATGCAGTGATATTAAATTTTTGTTAGAAGAGGTAAACGAGAAAGCAAAGGCAATACTGAGAATTTTTTGTACATGTCTGCACGTTCAGAGACCTAGAATAGTTACAATGGAAAGGAAACAGCCCTCGGTCACTATTTTCAACGAATTAATCGGGTTTCAACACTGCTAGGAGTGTCTTCCTCAGAATTTAAATCAAAGAATGCTCTATAGCATGGTCACAGAATTATGACTAAAAACGTATGAAACAGACTCATAATTCTGTGACCATGTTAGAGACCATTCTTTGATTTAAATTCTGAGCAAGACACTCCTAGCAGTGTTGAAACCCGGTTAATTCGTTAAAAATAGTGACCGAGGGCTGTTTTCTTTCAATTGCAATACTGAGAATGTTGCGCACCAGTTATCAAATGTGTGATTCACCACAATATTTTTCGGGACTACGTTATCCCATTACAAAGTTTCAAAAAGATGGAGCACAGCAGTCAGTCGTCCTTTCCTTTCAGATTTTATTAAAGCATTATTCGTGTCAGTGGCTCGATTGGGCTGTGTAAAAAATTGTACTGTGTACAAACTGAGAGTTTGTACTGGCGCTGATGACGGCGCAGTGAGCGCTCTACAAACCAAACATCATCATCAACATATATAAATAAGATTTTTCTTCAAACAGCTACAACGTAGAAGACAGATACAAAATGATACATCCCAAAAATATGAAATGTAAGAGCCGGCCGTTGTAGCCGAGCGATTCTAGGCGCTTCAGTCCGTGTAGCTGTATAGTAAGTACACTAACCTGCAAGTTCAATAATGTTTATAAAAACCATCTCTGAGCAATTTGATCTTGTAAAAGAAGTAAATCTGTCGTAAAAATACCATTACCGATATGACAACAAAAATATTTCTTTTCTTTCCCAGTGCAGCAAATGAATAACATAAACAAAACTGGGTCCAACTAAGAACGCTTGTAATCTGCCATCTGAAGATGGATTTGTAAAGATAAATCCGAAACCGGTCATGGTCTGAAGATAATAAACCTTTTTAAACCATACATGTGGCTGGTAGCTGTTTTTTATATAAATTATAGATAAAGATAATGTGTGGCGCCGTACAGAAGAGATGAAATGTCAAAACGATGATATCTGATCAGAGGGAGAGGGAGAAAGAATAGGACAAGATTAACAGACGAGATAGAATGAACAAACAGAAGTATATAGGGTTGAGAAAAACATGCATGCTGTTGGCTACGTGACAGAGAGACTGATTCGCTCAGGAAGAAGTCTTTCGCAACTACATCCATGTATAAAGCGTTCTCGGTTTCGTTTCCGCGTCAAATCTTGGTCAGATCTCGTGCTTTCGACGATCACCACCATCGTCTCCATCGAGAGCTTGAGGTTTTTCACAGATTCGACATGCAAAGGGAAGCGAGAATATTTTATGAGTACTGTTTCACTGTTTGGCAGAAACTTACCAGCTAGAACATGCCGACAGACAAGCGTTATAATGACAAAAGATAAAGCTGTAATTGCCTCTTGAGTATAGAGACATTTTGGATAAGAGGGAGGCTATAAAGCACGTTATTCCACTCTCACATCGGTCAAATGGAGAAACATTTACTGCTATTCGTACTTATAGCAAAGATGGTGGACGTAGCCGATCCGGTATTCTGATACCGGTATGATGATAGTCTGATATGTGAGGAGCAGTATTCAGAAAACCAGTAACAAAGAAATGGATGAAGAAACTAGGGTGCGTGAAAATTACTTGGTCTACCCGGTCACACCCACTCTAATTGAGCAGAGAAAAGACTGACGTGATAAAACAAACGAATGCCGCACTCACATATGTTACGTAAGCATGTACGACTAGCTCGGATCATCTGGAGTTTTTTTGCCGCATTACACTATACCAAAGTAGCAACAATTTCACATGACTAAATAGGGGAGTTCCTTCGTTTTCTTTGAGGTAGAAACATTTTTCTAAATGTTTGGATTCCATGTGCACATGAGATTTTGTGGGTGCTTCAACAGATTGCTCTTCCCATCTTAGATGCTGATCCAAGTTTTACTTTATTTTGATCGGGTAACTGGGTAGGATTCCTTACATCAGGACACTCAGAGAATACGACTGGTCAGTGGCCCAGACTTTACAGTTTGAGCTTCGATTTGCCTTCTTGGCCGTTGATGGCAGATCTGTGTACGAGGTGTACAGCCGCGGGTGGGCGTGCCTACCTGGTGCTGGTGCTGCTTGGCGATGAGGTCGGCGAACGGCAGTCCGGGGTAGAGGAACGACCGCGTCACCGACACCGTCGTCTCGGCGAAGGAGGCGGACGGGGGCGGCACGGGGGCGGCGCTGAAGGCGGTGGGCTGCTGGCCGGACGTGGGGAGCGGCGGGGGCGGCAGCGGCAGCGGCAGCGGGGGCGCGCGCGGCGCGTCGGGCCGCAGCAGCGCCGACACGCTGAACGTCTCGGAGCGCTTCAGCGGCGCCGGGTGCGGGGGCGGCGGCGGGGGCGGCACCTGCGGGCCAACGCACCAGTGCAAGCGCTGCGGAAATACTCCACTCAGCCTGCGTTTCAATAATTATTAAATCCGACACGTGACCGGGTACAGCAAACCGTGAGCTACGCGATACACTGCCGGAAAGAAATAAACTAGAGGAGCCATTCATTCTGAATTTATCATCATCGTCGTCATAAAGAATTAAGCTTTTTGGCCGTTCCACTTCACATATATACTGGAGCCCGCGACCTTCGGATTGATGTTCAGTACTCTTTCCGATGTGGTAACTGCTGCCTGGAGGCCACGCTAACATAAGCGACTGATTTCTCGCCCCAACAGTGCCAAAAATGGTATTTTTCTTGTACACGCTCGGCCACCTGGCGTTCACCCTTTTGTTACTTTCACTCCTGGTCAAGCAGTGTCTTTTGCGTATTAGAGTTTGAGATTGGCATTCGAAAAATTCATGACCATCTATCCCTGTCCTACATTAACATTAAATGATGCAGATTACCGAAAGCTTTCGAAGTCAGTAAGGCGCCTCATGGTTCATACTCTTTACATGAAATTGTACTGTCCATTTTCTTTGTTTTTTAATTAAAGTCATGAAGATTAAAAGGCAAAGATAGAAAAGAAAAAAAACAAGTATCGAAAACAGATTGAAAAGAATGGTCGCATGAACCTGTGTTCAGTGTATGCCGCATTTAGCATCTGAGGATGGTCATTGTATGAGCGAAACAGTTTACGACTGTGTCATAAACATGTGATTCTATATATAAACAACCAAACAAAAATTTTACAAAAGAATCAATCACGCAGTCCATAGACAATATGTCGTTTTTTTCCAAAATCATTGAAAAGGAGAACCGCACTTTTCCTCCAAAATTTAAGGGATTGCACTGGGGAAAAATTTCCTTTTGAGGAGAGGAAATGTTGGACGTTCTGTAGGGCTGAACAGTGTGGGCATAAATTTAGGAGTCGTTATATGATGTCTATCGAAATTATGGCAGGGGTCGATACTGGAAAGGCGGAGGACTTCCGTGTGTGTGGGTGGGCCTAGTGGAGAGAGCAAAAGGGGTGGAGAATATAGAGAGGAGAGAGGGAAAAGGGAGTCCTGATACGGAGTAGGCTAGGGCAGATGTCCAGATTGAATAGGACGGATAAATTCTTTCGCTTACGCCATAGTCCCGCAGTGACCGCAGAGTCGGTGAGGTTACAACGTATTTGGCAGTGTTAATGTTAGGGATGGCCGGGTGCCCTTCCTGCCGCCACCCCGTACCCCCCAGGACGGAATCAGTGTACTCCAACTGTCTGCGTCGAGTGTAAAGCGTGAAATAGTGTGGACATGTTTCAAATGTCTGCGACGCGTGTAACTGAGGCGGAACGTGGGGACCAGCCCGGTATTCACATAGCGGGATGTGGAAAACCGCCTAAAAACCACATCCAGACTGGTCGGCACACCGGCCCTCGTAGTTAATCCGCCAGGCGGATTCGATCCGGGGCCGGCGCGCCTATCCGAGTCCAGGAAGCAGCGCGTTAGCGCTCTCGGCTAACCTAGCGGGTATTGAACACGACTGATAAATATCGGGGCGAGTTTAATCTTCTAGGGGGGAGGGGGGGGGATGTCGGAAGAAGTTGCATAGAGAGAGGGCGTGGAGTATGCGAGGTTTGTCTGAAAAATACGTATAAAAGTTGAATAATAACTTTATTTTATAATTATTCAGGTATCACAATATGGTTTCCTTCAAAGTATTCGCCCTGAGACGCGATACACTTCTGTCAACGCCGTTTCCACTGTTGATAACATTGCTGAAAGTCTTCAGTTGTGATGTTGTTCAGTTGCCGTGTCGTTTCCGCCTTGATGGCTTTCACATCTCCCAAGACCCGCCCCCGAAGCACCATTTTGCATTTCGGGAACATGAAGAAGTCACACGGGGCTAAATCGGGTGAATAAGGCGGGTGGTCTGTCACGGTGATTGAGCTTCGGGCCAAAAACTCGCGCACAACGAGCGACGTGTGAGCGGGCGCATTGTCGTGATGAAGGATCCGCCTGCCCCCTTTTGCCAACTCCGGTCGAACTCGGGCCACACGAGCTCTGAGACGTGTCAGAACTTCAACGTAAAAATTTCCGTTCACTCTCTGACCGGGAGGGACAAATTCCTTGTGAACAATGCCCCTAGAATCAAAGAAAACAATCAACATCACATTGGACCTTGATTTTCGCGACTTTTTTGTTCTCGGTTCTCCTGCTAGTTTCCATTCCTTACTTTGAGATTTGAGCTCCACATCGAATTCGTAAAACCAGGACTCGTCTCCAGTGATGACTCGGTTGAGAAAGTCCCCTCGTTCCTCTGCTTCCAACCAATCCTCACAGCACTCAACCCTATTTGCTTTCTGCTCTGGCGTCAAGAGCTTCGGTACGATTTTCGCACACAATTTCTTCATTTCAAGTTTTTGTGTCAGGATTTCGTGAACGATTGTTTTGGGGATTGACAGCTCGTCAGCAATCATTCTGACTGTCAATCTACGGCCTTTAAGAACACAAGCCAGAATTCGTTCAACATTTGCATCAGAACTCGATTTCGACGGGCGTCCTGGGTTAGTGTCATCGTTCACTTCTTCTCGGCCATCCCGGAACCTTTTTAACCACTTGTTCACGGTTGGTTCCTTCAGAGAATTGTCTCCGTAATCCTGTTTCAAACACTCAAAAATCTCACGGCCATTCTTGCCTAGCTTTGCAAGAAACTTGATGTTGACGCGCTGTTCCTCAGAGAGAGCTCCATGCCGACGGCAGGTGAAAAAGGGTAACTGTCAACAAACTGGAGCACACTCCCACCTTCATGCAGAGTGCTCTGCTTCGAACTGAGCGTTGATGGGATTGATTACAGCAGTAATCCCACCTGGCGGTGACTGCAACTTGTAACATAAAGACATTGTTCAACTTTTATACGTATTTTCCGGACAAACCTCGTATGTGGGTGTAGGGATGGTAAGATCTGACTGCAAAGTCGCGACAGCATGCCAGTATGCCCAAGAGATGAAACAATATGATTGTAGAAATGTAGTTTGCGAACATTGCAGGATATGTAGAGGTGATAGACGTGGGTAATGTTGTCTCAAAGGCACCAGTAATTATGTCAGTTGACGCCTAAGTACCTTTCAGGAGCAGGGCAGTGGTCAAAGTGTCGGGTGTTCCTCGCCCTGCAGTGGGGAGGCGGGCTGAGGGCTGAGGGCTGAAGGCTGAGGGTTGCGCACCTGGGTGATGGGTTCCGGGGAGGGCGGTGGGCTGTCCTCCACCTCGACGTCCACGTCGACGTCTGCGTCGTCGCAGTCCGGGTCGTGGTCGTGCTCGGCTTCAGGCGAGGGCGTGCGCGATCGCGGTCGGGCCGCCTGCGGCTGGGAGGCGGCATCCGTCATCGTGGTGACGTCACTCCGGCCTTGCGGGGGTGGCGGGGGCGGCTCGGCACGCTCCACCAGCCGGCTGATGGCGAACTTGATGGCGCCGGTCGGGGGCGGGCTCGTTTCTGCGCGCAACAGAGAGGGCAGAAACGCTTTATTTTTCAAACAGTTAGATGACGGTAAGGTCGGCAAAGAACCGACAAAGCTGCGACGTCCTGAACAGAAAACACTGATATGTGTTTAATTGTTGACTTGATGACCAGTTCGACTGCAAATCAAGTATGTCCGTCTGATAAACTACAGTACACAACTAGAGGACAATGACCACACAGTCGAACCTGCGGAGTGGCAGTGAATGTAAAACAAAATGATACTTTAACCTAACCAGTGAATACTAGTGTGGACATGCCATTACCACTTCGAACCAGTTCTTTCTCAAGCCGCAGTTGTAGCCGCCCCCGTACTTTGTACGAGGGCCATTTCAATAGTTCTGCACACTGGGCATGCGTGCCCGTCACGGTGGCGTGATCAAGCTGTAATTGTCAGTTGTGAGATATACTTTAAGCGGCCTTATATATTATTGCTGGTTCACGTGGCTTTGTCGTGAGTTAATTCAGTTTTAAAATGGAAGCTAAAACCGAATCAGGACGGATTACTCGTAGTAGCAGCGTTCCTACATCAAAGTGGAATCCCTACGTGGAAACTTGCAACTCTTTCATAGTGGTGTGTGGTCATAGTGTAGCGTGTCGTAGGACAGTATCGCGGTCCTCTACTCGTTTCCGTGAAGGTCGGGGTAAGCACTGAGGACAACTGAAGAAGTGGAAGGTCGTCAAATGTGACAGACTACACCTCTCATGTTATTCAGAATGAGATTTTCACTCTGCAGCGGAGTGTGCGCTGATATGAAACTTCCTGGCAGATTAAAACTGTGTGCCCGACCGAGACTGGAACTCGGGACCCTTGCCTTTCGCGGGCAAGTGCTCTACCAACTGAGCTACCAAAGCACGACTCACGCCCGGTCTCACAGCTTTACTTCTGCCAGTATCTCGTCTCCTACCTTCCAAACTTTACAGAAGCTCTCTTGCGAACCTTGCAGAACTCGGTCGGGCATACAGTTTTAATCTGCCAGGAAGTTTCATATCAGCGCACACTCCACTGCAGAGTGAAAATCTCATTCTGGAAACATCCCCCAGGCTGTGGCTAAGCCATGTCTCCGCAATATCCTTTCTTTCAGGAGTGCTAGTTCTGCAAGGATCGCAGGAGAGCTTCTGTAAAGTTTGGAAGGTAGGAGACGAGATACTGGCAGAAGTAGGGCTGTGAGACCGGCCGTGAGTCGTGCTTCGGTAGCTCAGATGGTAGAGCACTTGCCCGCGAAAGGCAAAGGTCCCGAGTTTGAGTCTCGGTCGCGTACACAGTTTTAATCTGCCAGGAAGTTTCATATCAGCGCACACTCCGCTGCAGAGTGAAAATCTCATTCTGGAAATATCCCCCAGGCTGTGGCTAAGCCATGTCTCCGCAATATCCTTTCTTTCAGGAGTGCTAGTTCTGCAAGGCTCGCAGGAGAGCTTCTGTAAAGTTTGGCAGGTCGGAGACGAGATACTGGCAGAAGTAGGGCTGTGAGACCGCGCGCGAGTCGTGCTTCGGCAGCTCAGATGGTAGAGCACTTGCCCGCAAAAGGCAAAGGTCCAGAGTTCGAGTCTCGGTCGGGTACAGAGTTTTAATCTGCCAGGAAGTTTCTCATGTTATTGTTAATGACATTTTGAGAGAGAATCGAAGAGACATATTTGAGGTAATTACATATGAGACCAGAATGTCTGTCAGTTTAGTTTACAGATTCATAACTGGGAAGTTAAAGATGAGGAAAGTTGCTGCCAGATGGGTCCCGCACGATCTGAGTGAGGAGCAGAAAGCACCTCGCAGAAGACTCGCAGAAAAATTGCTTCAACGTTATCGAACAAAAGGAGAACAGTTTTTGAAAAGGAATGATGCACTTGATGAAACCTCTATACGACGTTTTGAGCCAGAATTGAAGTGTCAGTCGTCACAATGGAAAAGTCCCGCCGCCAACGTTCAAAGGCGAAACTAATGATGACATCTGCGTATGACATGAGTAGAGTCAAAGCTATAAATAGAGTGCCTCAGAGGATACCTGTAACAGTCGCCAAATACTAGCTGTTTCTGTAAAATGTTTTTCTCCCCAAAATTCATCAAAGGAGGGCTGCCGTTCTTGAATCTGATGTCCTCATTTTGCAAGACCGCATATTGCACTACTAGTGAGGGAAATGTTCCACAAATGTGGATGGCAAATAATACTTCCCAAACCACCATACAGTCCTGATATGAGCCCAATAGACTTACATTTGTTTCTCAATTTGAAGGAAAAATTCTGTGCTGAAGCTTCCAGTCGGGTGACCCGAGTAATCAGACGGCTCAACAGTGAAAGAACCCAATCCGGAATACAGAAGTGGCCAAAACGTTTGTAATCCATCATAAGCAAGAACGGAGATTATATTAAAAGCCTGTGGAGGTATTTTGTAAAATAAATTATTTTTTTCAATTCTATCTTACAGTGTGCGGAACTTTTGAAATGACCCTTTACGAAAAGGTTCACTGCATTTCGCACGGGTACCGAACGAGTATAAAAGGGGTTTAGCACATCAACTAAGCAGGCATTTATTGTTACAGTGTGTCTAAAGTAACCATCTTCCACTATGTACAGGGTGTCTCACAGTCCCTATTATAGGCTCCTGTAGTTGTAAATGGCACTTCGCAAACAAAGTTTTGATAGGGAATGAATGTCCGCAATCGCACCGCTTGCATACGAAATAAGGTTAAAGATCGGATCGCTTACAAATTTCCGGCTTCAGCTCGGAATTTAGTGTGAATACCACAATACGTAGTAACGCGTGGTTCTATTGGAAATGGTGTGCCGTTTCCTTTCACATATCTCTGAACTGACTGCCCCAATCAGGTATACGGGGGCCCACAGTTTAAAGTGTACTCGGATTCAGCATTTTTCATGTTAATAAACATTGTCAGTGGTAAAAGAAGTGAAAAGTAAGACATAAAAGTCCTAAAAGTAAGCAGGCATCGAACACGAAGCCTTAGGATCCATTGCCTCACACTTTACCAGTGAGGCGCAACTTCTTGTCACAATAAACTAAAATTTCTTATCTCTTCGCCATTACAGTTGCAAAAATTTAGTGTGATTAAAGAACATTTATTCATTGAAAAGTAAACTAAACATTCCTTCTTTGCATTTCGAAGCAGTGTAAATAAATTTTTCGTTTAGGAAAACAAAAGAAATTCACGTAAGAAGTGGTTCAAATGGCTCTGAGCGCTATGGGACTTAACTTCTGAGGTCATCAGTCCCCTAGAACTTAAAACTACGTAAACCTAACTAACCTAAGGACATCACATACATCCATGCCCGAGGCAGGATTCGAACCTGCGACCATAGCGGTCGCGTGGTTCCAGACTGTAGCGCCTAGAACCGCTCGGCCACAACGGTCGGCACGTAATAAGTAAAAGGAAAGTAAGTCTCCTCTTTAATAGTAGCTACAGAAGGTAAAATCACTTTCTTTAGCTTAGCGACACTGAAAATAGAATGTCTTTCTTCTTTTATGGAAATGAAAAATCTTACACGCTGCTTCTACAATTATGAGAAAAAATAAAAAATTTAAAAGGTTGTCATGTATTTAATCACATCTAAAGTTCATCTAAAAACAGCTCCTGTCCATAAACTAACTCACTGGGACAGCCAAAAGTTTTCCAAAAGCAGTACATTCAACAAAATTAAATTTGCTTTAACAAATACAGATGATGTCGTCAGATAAACTGTAAGTGTGCAGTGTTCACCGCACTTTATCCTACATGTCAAATGCCTGATGATAATCTAATAAACACTGGATTTCACCAAAAAAGTGCTGAAGAGGTTATGTTTTACAAACAATTCAAAGTAGCAGCTAAACCGCAATCGAACACAATTTGTATTTACAAACTCAGAACCTTTAATTTTACCCCAAAGGGGAAATTAGATCCCAGCTGGCACTCATTGCCTTAAGGGGCTCCGGAAAGGCTCAAAATCATGAAAAGTTCAATTTTTACTTTTTGCGTTTTCTGAATCTGCAGACTATTACCTTTTAATAGATATATAATTTATTCAATTCCGGAGACTACAAATATTTTTAAATTTTTTTTGAAATGTGTTCTACATGGGCGTGACCCACTGTGGCGCTGTTAAACTGCTGTCAAATGGTGTTATTATTAACGTCCGTGTTCATCAGGTACATTTTAGTGATGTGAGATAAAGTATGTGTTGTGGCTAACCTGTGATGGTTCAATATATATCGCTGGTGTGATTGTCGATTGTTTCGTGTTTATTTACTCTGTCGTTATCTCGAAAATATTCGTAATTAATTCTGTTTCTCGAGTCTCTGTTTTGTTGAAGTATAATAATGAGTAAAAGTAAAGTTATTAGAAATCCTCTGAAGGCTTTTAAGAAAAGGAGAAATGTTGGAAAGCCAAAGGTATGTGTTATTACTGTAAATAATAACATTCTAACATGGTACGAGCGATGCCTGCTTTAGACAAGGAACGCCTTCGGGCTGCAGACAGGGCTGTAAAGAGTCTATAAATACAAGCAAGAGTAAACAGGAGGAGGAACAAGAGGAAGCTGGAGGAGGAGTTTGCAGAGGATGAAGATAATCCATCCTATGGACCTGGAATGCACTAAAAAGTTAATCCAATCTTTGTCGCTCGATTCCCAAAACTTTTATTTTCTCATACTAATTACATGTTTTCTAAGGATCTTCCAAACATATTTCTTTCAAACTTTCAGTAAATGTTACACAGTACCTTCTGCATAATTTAACACAGCCTTTTTCCAAAAAAACTGTATATTTTTGAATATATAAATAAAAAATTGCAAAAAACTGTTGTGAATTTTCATTACAATTGAAAAAAATCATCTTTAATAACTGAACTAAAATTTTGTAAAATCCCTGTGTTAAGTTGTAGCCCATATTCCAATAAATAATCTGTAAAAAGTTCAACTTCCTACCTCAAATACTTTGTGAGGAAAGATGTAATTTATAAGCGTTATTTTAACATTGCAAGTATAGGGCGTTCCGGAGCCCCTTAAAGGGAAGCACAGCCGAGCAACCGCCGGCTTTGAGACGCTCAGTGTAGTAGTCTCCCGAACACACACGTTAACTGGTGCTGCCCAGCGCCATGCGCCAAGCGCCGCAATTGTTATCTGCGGGTCGCGGGCGTGTAACAGCCGACGACACTCGGGGGGCCGTTTCCACCTGCCCGCTCGACCCACAATGCAGATTCCGATGAAAATATTTCGTTTTAATGCATTTTAATTTGTATTCATGTGCCCTCATTATAAATTCTAATTGAAACGAGCGTGTAAACAGGTGCCGGACCGGGCTACCGGGACAAAATTTCGAGATGAACTTGCAATCAGCTATCGTGTAAAAGTGCATCGATAAATATAACTGCGTTTCAATATCACGCGATGTACAGGCGACATGGAGCATGTAAGCTTCCTCTGTCTACACTTTCCACCCCGCTAAGCGATTTCAGAGCACGCAAGAACATATTTTAGGGTGTGATTGTTGATTGGGGTAAGTAGTGCGTCGCTTATGGAGTAAGGGGTGGAAGAGCGTGTTGTGTTTAAGGTACTAAAGGAATGCGTGTCGGATGTGTTTATAGGAACGGTACAGCCACACCAACTCAAAAATAATGTTACCAAACTTCAAATCATCCTAAAGTGTCAATCCTTTTGTTTCCAGTTCGTTCTATCCACCAACGACTTGCAGATTGCACTGGGCAACTTACATGCGAAAGACATGCCAGTGACCACAGTTTGTGAGGCACTTTTCACTGGTTAGTGCGTCCGGGTACCGGATAGGCAGTTTCCAGATGAGTTGGGAGGCTTGACAGATGGGCTGGGGCAACAAGAAAGTCTGTAATGCTGGAATAATGTATTTCTGCAGTCACCATTAAAAGAAACCAGGGCGCCTATGTGAAACTTTTGCACTTTTATAGTTTTAAATAACTGTATTATTTGGATTAAGTGAAGTCACTGGGATAAGGGTAGTTGTGGGAATGAAGAGAAAACACCTTGATAAATGAACCGAACCACGTGAAAAAATAATCACGAATTTATGATACAGCCTTGTACATACATTTGTGCTTACATAACTTTGAACAAAATTATTTACAAAGGAGAATGTAATCTTCGTGTACTTTCCGTTTTCGATTTTATTTAAGCGATACAGAAGTGTTACTTGATTCATTTACTCTTCAAAAGGCTACTTACAATTGTCCGTGAGTAGAGATGGGATTTTGTAAATACTATCCTGCCCTTTGAAGCGTTTGCCCCTGAGACTTGTTTGTAGTGATCGCAAACGCAATTTCAGTAGGCAACTGTCATCTTGTCAATTGAAAAGAAATGCGTGGATCAGATGGCGTTAAGTTTATGCGCGGTATTACAACAATTTTCCCGGTGTAACTCAGCTGAGCATTAATTCTCAATTCACTGCATTTGGTTAGAACCATGAGTGCGCCATCGATTAAGTCCTGTTTAGCGTTCAGGTTTCTTATTAGTATGACAATAGTTTTTTTCATTGATGTAAGTTCATGTGGAGGTAATTGTGATGGATCTAATGAATGTACAAGAATTCCACAGGACGTTTGTCGTTTCGGAATAGTATACTCGTTTAGAAAAATCTTAATAAGTACATTAAAATGGATAAAATGATATTTGTGATAAAATAGTGTGAAAACTGAGTATGATATTCATGACTAACAACTTAGCTTCGTCTCGGGTTCGATTCCCGGCGGGGTCAGGGATTTTCACCTGCCTCGAGATGACTGGGTGTTTGTGTTGTCCCCATCATTTCATCATCATCCAGGAAAGTGGCGAAATTGGACTGAGCAAAGATTGGGTAATTGTACGGGCGCTGATAACCACGCAGTTGAGCGCCCCACAAACCAGCATTCATGATGACATTCTGCCTATGATAGTTAAGCCTCTTTTATGTTAAAATTTTCAGCAAATAGTAAGTTTTACCTCAAAATCGGTATGCACTGTCAGTAGCCGGTTAAAAAAAGAAAAAAAGAGAAACGTTCCTAACTATAGATACCTTATTGATCCCTGTACGGTTAGTATGTGTTGAAAACAAGGGATGTTGACTTCAGAAGTAACATGTATGATGATTTGTCTGTTTAGCAACCATAATACAGTTTTATCAAAGTATCAGCACAAAGATTATGATGCACCAGTTGGTAAAATGCAGGTATTTATCTCAAATCTGGCCAACTTGAGCATCAAAATCTCCATCCTGAAAATAAATTGAAACTAAAGACGCCGCGTTAAAGGATTCGTCAAAGCTTACAATTCCTGGAGATCGTGGTACGCGGTCAGACTGCGCATTCGGTAGCGCAGGGCCCCCAAAATGCGCAACTACTGCTAGTTACGGGGTTGCCTATCCTCAGGCGTGAACTAATCCGATGTGACAATGCGCAGCAGCTGATTTGTTCACATGCTGTGACACGCCTGCGCCATAGAGATCATGCACTCTGCTGCAACTACGCCATGGCGCGTGTTACTAATCGAAACTTGGAGACATGCTGTCGCCACTGACAAGCGTCGTTTTTTTATATGATTTGATGTTTTCGAGCAGTTGTCTTCAGAGTCCCAAGAGGTACTTTCGAATAACTCCATATTCTTGCCACATGATGAAGTCGGTAAATGCGTAGTGGAATTCTTTTGGGATTTTTGTCGTAAGAAAATACAGGAATATGCAGTAGCTGTCAGTCAAAAAAATCGTTCAGATGGCTCTAAGCAGTATGGGACTTCTGAGGGCATCAGTCCCCTAGACTTCGAACTACTTAAACCTAACTAACGTAAGGACATCACACACATCTATGCCATAGGCAGGATTCGAACCTGCGACCGCAGAAGGTGGTTCCGGACTGAAGCGCCTAGGACCGCTCGGTTAGAAATGGCCGGCTACGGCCGGTCAGAAGGCAGACCCTGTTGGTCGTACGAGGGACGTTTAGTAAGTAATGCAGCAGTTTTTTCCTGAAAGCAGGTTGGTTTTATTCACAATTTCAATACACCATATTATTCCCCAATCATCTGTCTACATAACCCTTTTTTTCTACATAATCTCCGTTCAATGCGATGGCCTTACACCACCTCACTGAGAGGGGTTCCAGGGGGTATGCAAGCACGGTACCACTCTACTGGTCGGCGTGGGAGCCATTTCTTGCTGCATCGATAACCTCCCCATCACCTATGTACTGCTTCCGACGGATTGCGTGTTTCATTGAGCCAAACAGATGTAAGTCGGGAGTTGCGAGATCTGGGCTGTAGGGTGGATGAGGAAGAACAGTGAAATTAAGTTCTGTGATCTCCTCTTGGTTCTGCAAACTTGTGGCGACGAACAGGCTGAAATCGTTTCTACAATTTACTGAGGGTAGCAGAGAGGACTTCAGAATTGATCTTTGCACCATGAGGGTTATCATCGAACAGAATAACCTTTTCAGAGTTCCAGAAGGCCGTCACCATTATATTACCGGCTGTGGGTACGCCTTTGAGCTTTTTCTTCGGAGGAAGGGTGAGGTGACTGCAGTTTTATTCCCGGTTCCAAGTGAAGTACCCATGTTTCATCGCCAGTGACGACGTCCGACAAAAAATTGTCACTGTCAGCCTCGTAACGCGCAAGCAGTTCTGCACAGATGGTCTTTCTTTGCTCTTTACTGTCTTCTGTAAGAGAGCGAGGAAACCAGCGGGCAAACAACTTTGACACGCACTAACTGGTGGACGAGAGTGTCAACTCTGCCACCAGGGGCGGTCCAGGCGTGCAGCGGGGTGTCTGAGTGTGATCCACAATCACCTAGAGTGAGAGTGTCCGCACGTTCCAAAATTGCAGGAGTCACAGTTGTGTGCGGCCTGCTGGCTCGCGGGAGACTGGACAGGTTTGCGCGACCTTGCGGTGACGACAGACGCCTCGCTCGAAGACTTCCAGTGCTTTTGTTCACTGCTAGATCTCCCTAGATATTCTGAAAGCGCATGTGAATATCTGTGACGCGCTGCTTTTCCGCCAAAGAAACACAGTGACAGCTCTCTGCTTGGAACGCATCTTCGTTACAGACGATAATTTAATCTCGAAACTCTTCCACTTTGTCCGTGTTCCTACGGAAATAACAATATGGGAATTGTGGGTCCACCTTGATGCAATACACTTTGTTATTTGTTTATTTATTTACTCCCCGGACAGTGGGTTTCTTTAAATTTGGTGAAGAGCTTTACTGTAAATATCTGGCACGGCGTAGAAACAGTAACTTTATCGTGAAACACTTCCATTTGATCCGTGTTTCTACGATGCCAGGCATTTCCAATGAAGCTCTTCAACAAATTTAAAGGGCTCACTGATGATGGCGATATTTGTCCCTGAAACTGGTTTGAGGAATAAATAAGTAAGCAAACAACAAAGTGTTTTTGCATCAGGGCGGAATCACCAAGCCCCTATGTTATCCGTTACTGACGTCATTTTGAAAGTTACGTACAGAGCCGCCAAAAACCGGAATTTCATGATACTACAGGGTGGTCCATTGATCGTGACCGGGCCAAATACATCACGAAATAAGCGTCAAACGAACAAAGTACAAAGAACGAAACTTGTCTAGCTTGAATGAGGAAACGATATGGCTCTATCGTTGGCGCAATAGATGGCGCTGCCTTAGGTCAAACGGATATCAACTACATTTTTTTAAAAATAGGAACCCCCATTTTTTATTACATATTCGTGTAGTACGTAAAGAAATATGAATGTTTGAGTTGGACCATTTTTTTCGCTTTGTGATAGATGGCACTCTAATAGTCACAAACATATGGCTCACAATTTTAGACGAACGGTTAATAACAGGTAGGTTTTTTAAATTAAAATACAGAACGTAGGTACGTTTGAACATTTTATTTCGGTTGTTCCAATGTGATGCATGTACCTTTGTGAACATATCATTTCACAGAACGCATGCTGTTACAGCGTGATTACCTGTAAACACCACTTTAATGCAATAAATGCCAAAATGATGTCCGCCAACCGCAATGCATTTGGCAATACGTGTAACGACATTCCTCTCAACAGCGAGTAGTTCGCCTTCCGTAATGTTCGCACATGCATTGACAATGCGCTGACGCATGTTGTCAGGCGTTGTCGGTGGGTCACGATAGCAAATATCCTTCAACTTCCCCCACAGAAAGAAATCCGGGGACGTCAGATCCGGTGAACGTGCGGGCCATGGTATGGTGCTTCGACGACCAAGTCACCTGTCATGAAATATGCTATTCAATACCGCTTCAACCGCACGCGAGCTATGTGCCGGACATCCACCATGTTGGAAGTACATCGCCATTCTCTCATGCAGTGAAACATATTGTAGTAACATCGGTAGAACATTACGTAGGAAATCAGGATACATTGCACCATTTAGATTGCCATCGATAAAATGGGGGCCAATTCTCCTTCCTCCCATAATGCCGCACCAACCATTAACCAGCCAAAGTCGCTGATGTTCCAGTTGTCGCAGCCATCGTAGATTTTCCGTTGCCCAATAGTGCATATTATGCCGGTTTACGTTACCGTTGTTTGTGAATGACGCTTCGTCGCTAAATAGAACGCGTGCAAAAAATCTGTCATCGTCCCGTAATTTCTCTTGTGCCCAGTGGCAGAACTGTAATCATCGTTCAAAGTCGTCGCGATGCAATTCCTGGTGCATAGAAATATGGTACTGGTGCAATCGATGTTGATGTATCATTCTCAACACCGACGTCTTTGAGATTCCCAATTCTGGCGCAATTTATCTGCTATTGATGTGCGGATTAGCCGTGACAGCGGCTAAAACACCTACTTGGGCATCATCATTTGTTGCAGGTCGTGGTTGACGTTTCAGATGTGGCTGAACACTTCTTCTTTCCTTAATTAACGTAACTATCCGGCGAACGGTCCGGACGCTTGGATGATGTCGTCCTGGATACAGAGGAGCATACATAGCACACGCCCGTTGGGAATTTTGATCACAATAGCCATACATCAACACGATATCGACCTTTTCCGCAGTTGGTAAGCGGTCCATTTTAACACGGGTAATGTATCACGAAGCAAATACCGTCCACACTGGCGGAATGCTACGTGATACCACGTACTTATACGTTTATGACTACTACAGCGCCATCTGTCACAAAGCGAAATAAGTGGTCCATCTAAAACATTCGTATTTATTTACGTACTACACGAATATGTAATAAAAATGGGATTCCTGTTTAAAAATACGGAGTTGATAACCGTTTGACCCATGGCAGCGCCATCTAGCGGGCCAACCATAGCGCCATCTGGTTTACCCCATCAAGCTAGACGATTTTCGTTCTTTGTAGTTTTTTCGTTTGATGCTTATTTAGTGAGATATTTGGCCCGTTCACCATCGATGGACCACCCTGTATAGCGGCGGAAGCGGGAATATTCCTCGATGTTCCACAAGAAATTTCCGCAGTTTTTCAACCGCAACTGGGCGAGAAATAACAAAAATGTGTTGCGCTACTTACTGAACGCCCCTCATACTCGTATTTCGTGCAAGATGAAATTAACTCCTTAGCCACTGAACAGTTTGGCTGGGATGTGAGTCTATCGCCACCAGGCAGTTGCCACAGCGTAGACCGGCGAAATAGAAAACGAACCGTTGCAGTCGACCGACCTTTCACGGTCGGCGACGACGGTGCGTGTTGCTGCACGCTGCTGCTGCGGACCGCCAGTTTGTAGCGTCCGAGCGCGGCGTGCGGGCAGCCGGCGCCTTGGCGGGCCGCGTGTTTTTCCTTACTAATTGCAGACAAACAGCGCCCTCAATCAGCGCGCGCTTCACCAAGTCAGCCGCCGCCCGCACACACGGCCGGCGCTCACACGGCGCAACCGAAGCGCCGCCCGGCCGCCGACCCAGCGCCCTGTTTTTAAACGCTGACGGTGTGTCCCTTCAACGTAAACACTTTTAAACGTATTTTGATTGCGTAATAAAGAAATTTCCATTTTGATTACACTTCATACAGTTTTACCAATTTTCATTCGCGTCAAATCGGATATGGATTGTGTGCTCGCGTAATTTACTTCCGCGCCAAACAAAACAGCGCGTGTTTTTACACGCCCGCTGACGGAAAAAAATCTCGCAAAAACCTATTAAACCGCGCAACGATGTTACGCGCCGCTAAACGAGGAACGAAAACTCCGCTTGCGAATAACTATTTTAGAATGATAATAAGGTTCTTTTTTTTTGTCGCCGGTGGCAAAAAATAATAATACGCCCGGGGCGGAAAGACGGCCGTGCGAAAGAAAATAAACAGCCCGTTTAAAACCGATATCATTTGATTTGGCTCGCTGTTCGCAACACCCTGCTTTGGATCACCGAGGAGACGAAAAATCGGTACGGTTGGCTATGCTTTTATTTCCGGATCGTTGCTGACAAAAGCGGCGACGTCCAGTTCAATTCTCCACAGACGGCGAGAAGCTTACATTGTGATTTGCGAGGTCTGTTTCCGTTTGTGATTCTGGACGACCCGTGGGAATGAAATTCGCCGCGGTGCGACATCTTTCAGTAGACTGCGATGTGTCGTTGGTAGGCGGAGCCATCTGGCACCGCAGCAGTCCTCGCTATTCGGCAGAGCGAGGCTGCGCAGCGGTTACACAGTTTGACTCACATCCATGAGCAGCAGGGTTCGAAACCGAGTCCTGTTCCAACAGACTGCGGTTGTCTCTGGTTTCACGAATACAGCTGAGGTTGTAATAAAACTTGTTACGGTGAGGTAAATATACTAACCGAGCTTGGATCATATGAAATGTTCGATTCCCAAGTTGAAGACTCAAAACTGCAAAATCCACTACCATATAGCTATACGGCAATGTACAAACGTCAACATATATAAACACTTAATGTAATTACGATGATGATTATGGACTTCTTAAAAAGGTAAGCAGTGACAGACAATTATCTGCTCTTTATTTTTGGCATGTATGTTTCAAAAACGATTTTGCACAAATACATTGATAGATGATAGTATTTTCTTTGCTACATGTTGTTAGAGGTAAATCTTTCTCTTTGAGCAGTTCCTAGTACAAATTTGAAGTGCAAGGATGTGGTTCAAGTTTGTGTGTGGCATGTTAATTTGTAATGTGAAGTGAAATGACTGAAAATATATCTGTTCAACAACAGAAAGTCCACCAGTGTTCATATTATTTAACGAAATGTACTACGAGCCTACTAGTTACAACAAAGAAGGACAATAAAAGATGAGTATTATTAATACTATTCATTCAGAATCGACCGTTGCTACTTCTCTCTGTGCAGTGTGTCACTATCTCAGCATGCCAAGTTCTGTGAAAATGTGACCATCCGCCCAAATTATTAACTCACTTTAAAATTAGTAAGTCCACTTAAGGCCATAAGGTCAGAAGGTCAGAAGGTATAACTCTGTTTACTTTTTGCAGAAAAGTCTAGATCCCCAACGGTGGTCTCTCAGATCCACAACATTCGTCGATATACTTACTTTCATATTTTCTTTCTTTTTATCCAGAATTACAGGTCCAAGTCAACACATGGGGTGATTCAATACTTTCAACGCAAATAGAAACTTTGCTTTAAGCTTATTTATTTTTATTCAGCACGAAATAAAGAAGTGTCACATCACATCAATACTGCCGTCGTCAGTGCTACCAACATACTAATTATCAGAAAGGAAGACTTGTAGTGCCATCTGAAGCTGTCGAACCGAACTACCATTTATTGTTCCCGTGACTCTGTTGTAGCTGCCCTAACTTACTGAAAATCTGTCCAGAATTATCCCGCTTCAGCTGAGGCATACTATTTCATTATGGTGGTTTCTGAAGTCATTCGTACGTCAACAACGTCGTAGGTCAGAATTTCAAAGTGTCTTGTGAATCAAATTATCGTCTGTACAATTTCAAATAAAACTAAACGCCAATTTTCGATAGTATTTACCGGATTAATCACACTAATTAGGTGGCTCCCGCAGATTGCCGGTTGTGTTCCGCTTGACAGGGAGTAGAAGGAATAAAAATTACAAAAATCACTATATATGTATCCAAAGAATGCATTTTATTCACACAGTATTAATATGGGAGCGGATCGTGCCAAGACAACCCGTTGTCGAAGCTGTCATCCCCTTACATTCCTGTAAGTTGTTTGAACACTTTACACTCCCGTAGAAATTCAAGTGTCACATTTCATAAAATAACCACGCACTGTATGGACGTTTTATTTAATTATTGTTAATTAAAGCCGTATTTCAGATTAAATAAATTACCTGTCTCTAAGTATTTTTCACTGTACTTAGACTGTCATAGCTCATTTGCTTTAGAACACTTTCTTTAAAGAAATTGTCGAAAATAAGTCGAACAGTGTTCTCGTGTCAGGCGTTGTAAAATTACTCTAAGGTCGCTAATCCGCAGAAAAACTACTACGCCACTGCGTATAAGAGATAGTTCTGATTTCCAATAAATTTTAGTATTTCTGGGGTAGTTTATAACAGGGAAGCCAAACAAGAAAGCTTTAATTACATAAAAAACTGATAAAGTAAGCGTAAGTGAAAAGACTGACAACGGAATAGGTAGATAATTTCAAGTAACTTTACGTTGTGTTCTATTACCTTAGAACAAAATCTTACTACGCCAAAATTAAGGTTATAATAAAAGGAGCCTGTGCCCTAAGAAATCGATGCGATAGAGATCGATTCGACGAACTCAATCTTTTATTTATAATAAGAGCGGAGAGTTCAAGAGAACTATAGCAGACACTCTACTGTAGCGCCAGATGTTACTTTTGAAGAGCAAGTCGCCGATTTTCTGGACCCTCCGGGCATCGGAGGCACGTCAGACCCCATAATGTTGTTTCTCTTTTCTGCTTTCCTCGGAGCAATTTTCATTCGTGGCCAGTCGGAATATACACCTACCGCGTAATTGTTCCACGACGGAAAGTAATTTTCTAAATTTCGTTTCTTGTGGCAATACTGGTCTTATCGAATTCTGTGTGTCCAAGGTTAATGTCGCAGAACCGCTGCTCGATGGGAATGAGTCCTTTGATATTTGTATTGAAACGGGTGTTCTTGTCGTAAAGATACAAATAGTTCAAGCATACACCTCTCACTTGGTGCAGCTATACCTTAAGTAAGGTAAACTAAGGAGACAAAATGATAACTAAAGAGTTATGCAAATGACACACAGCTATAGAAAACACAAACAATACAGACAAAAAGTTGGAGCTCTTTAATGTGCTTCTCGCAGCCTCTTGCAACTGTCCGTTGCTTACGAGGATCGACTTCCTCGGCCGTGCCAGATTGGAGCGCCATACACATTGACACAGCTGAGATAGAGGAGCCGCGCGGAGTAACCGTGCGGTCTTAGGCGCCTTGCACGGTTCGCGTGCCTCCCTCCGTCGGAGGTTCGAGTCCTTCCTTGGGTATAGCTGTGTGTGTTGTCCTTAGCGTAAGTTAGTTTCAGATTAAGTAGTGTGTAAGCCTAGGCACCGATGACCACAGCAGTTTGGTCCCATAGAACTTACCACAAATTTCCAAAATTTTGAGATAGAGAAAACTGGACCCACTGCTGCGGAGTAACACATAGTCATACTGCAATGCTGCTCTCTTTATATGCTGGATATTCTTTCCAATAAAATCAGTTCTAGTTGGTCAGTAAACAACACTATTTATATGAACAATACCGACCTGATTAAAGTTTTTGATGGTTAAGCCGATGTTTTTCGAGGGGACACATCGTATATAAACAGTCGATCAAAACATAGCAATTTAGTCGTGTTACTCAACATTTAATGTTTTATTGCAGTGGGGACTGCCTTGTAAATTAGTCTTACTGTTTATTTTCTTACATTTCATGTTTTTGCAATGTATCATTTAGCATCTAGCTTCTACGCTGTAGCTGTTTGAAGAAAAATCTTAGTTATATATGATGATGATGATGTTTGGTTTGTAGGGCGCTCACTGTATGGTCATCAGCGCCAGTAAAAACTCGCAGTTTGTACACAATATAATTTTTTACACGATCCAATCTAGCCACTGTCACGAATAATGATGATGAAGAAGAAATGATGAGAACAACACAAACGTCCCCGGTCAGAGAAAATTATATACGGGATTCCCCTGTCTCTCCTGACGGAAATTCCGTGTACTTAACGTAGAGTAATGACCTCTAATTATTACTGTTATGGCATATCTACTAGGATAGAAGAGAGAAGAGTTAGCCGAATAAGTGTCAGAGGTAAGGTGCTACCTGCATTTTAAAATCAACGTCTGTGTCTACATGCATACGCTGCAGGCAGCCATGCAGAATACATGTGAGAGGGTAGTTTGTACCACTGCTGATGGCCATTCCCTTTCCTATTCCCCTCACAAGTGGATTGCTGGAAAACCGAGAATGTGTATTCTTCTGTAGGATTCATCTTATACTGTCTTCGTGGTCCTTTTGCGAGTTGTTTGATGATGATGATGTTTGGTTTGTGGGGCGCTCAACTGCGCGGTTATCAGCGCCCGTACAAATACCCAACCTTTGCTCAGTCCAAACTCGCCACTTTCATGAATATTGATGAAATGATGAGGACAACACAAACACCCAGAGATCTCGAGGCAGGTGAAGTTCCCTGACCCCGACGGGAAGAGTTGTATGTTATTACTAGTAGACTTGTACAGCAGTCTGTAGTAGATACCTGTTCTCTAAACTTTCTCAACAGCGCTTCGCGAAAAGATCTTCTTCCATCCCATGAATTCCATTTGAGTTAGAGGAACGTTCTCGCAACTGTTTGCGTATCCACCGACCCTAGTGGTAAGCAGTGTAGCAGTAGTAGGTTGCACTTTGCACCACACTTCACCTATCGTACAGGAAAATCAATACAATACATTAGAGTCGTCGGAACGTTTCTCAGTCTGTATTTTGTATTTAAGCTCAGGAACCACAGCAGAATTTTGATACGGTTTTCGCTTGTAGGACTGAGTACGAAGGAAGGTTTGGTGTAGATAAATTATTTTTATAGTAATGACGAATATGTTTTATATGTATCGTTATTAGTTCCACATTTACATGGCTTTTTTTTTTTTTTTTTTTTTTTTTTTTTTTGGAGTGACATCTCGTGGCAAAGATGGGAACTGAGAGCTGATCGCCTAGAGAGTAGGCGGTGTCTGGCGGTAAAAGAGCAGTACACAGCCGCGACAGTTCCAGAGAACGGCGAAGATGAAGCGGACTCTATGTCGAGCATGTCGGTGTAGGGGTAAAAAGGCTTCCACGAGGAATCGAATGTTAGTCAGACCACGGATTTGAGGTAGCGTTCACTCCTCAGTGAAGTAGCCAGAAACGTGACGTAGTTCAGATTCAACTAAACTGTAGATCTGCTTTCCTTGGTTAGAAAACTGGGGTAGGTGAGGGACGCACTGGCTCCCGAAGTTGTGCCTAATTCAAAGACTTGTGTCCGGCCACTGAACCGCACTAAATTATTATTACCAGAATATACACATCAGTATGGACCATCTTTTCCCTACGTACTATAGATTAAATGACTGTATATGAAGACTAATCTCAGGAACTATTGCAGCGATATTGATACAGTTTTAAATGGTAGATAGAATGAGGCACGAGGATGATATTGCATATAATTTATTTCCGTTACGCCACATAAGTCATCCGGTTCTACATACAGTTACTCGAACGAAATCAGCGTGGATCGCTAATACTCTACAAATAGTTCCTAAAGAGTGTTTTAACTATGCATTGTGATGTTTATCATACTAGGATAGTAGGGGGGGGGGTGGTGGTTAGTGTTTAACGTCCCGCCGACAACGAGGTCATTAGAGACGGATACTAGGATAGTAGATGATCGTTCCTGCTACCGAAACCAGTGAACATCTAACAAAATAAAAGAGTGCCTGTAGCAGACTACAGGTACTCAAACTACTGCTCGTATGTCCTGAAGGAGGACTGTCAATATTTTTTTTTAAAAAAAGTAAATCCGATATATCGATATTAAAACCTCTTGTCGTATCTCGATATATGGGAAAGAATTATCGAAATATCGATATACTGACGGAGAAACTATTGACTTACCTACCTATAAAAATATCGGCTGTATGTTGTAAATATACTGCTAGTTTTAGAGATAAATATTTAAGTATTGATTTGTTATTACATATTCTGTACATCGATAAGCTAGCAGCCTGCCTATCCCCCTTAGAGCAAGAATTTAAAGGACAACGATGCACGTTAACGCTAGGCGATAACCACTTTGCCAACAATGGTAACTGTAAGCAAGTGGCACAATGAAAGGTGACTAATGGGTACGTCGCTCGATTTCGTCACATATCGGATTTGTCCCGCACACTTTATGTCACCTTCCCTATTTTTTTCATTTCTGCTAACTCCAGTGACCTAGCAGTTGTAGTGTCAAAATTGTATGGTGAAGCTAAACGCTGCAATTTCTGTTGGTAGCGCCTAGCGCCGACAATGTCAGCATTTCCCCACATACATCTCCACCAACCGCAAACACGAGTCTTGTCATTTAAATTTTTGTTCATTATTTTCAGCAACTGTTTTGAAGAATGCTGATGTGAAGAAATACCACACTAGTTGCGGTAAAAATAGTTTTTAAAGCAACTGGTGAGCTATTTCTTCACATCGGATTTGTTATTCCATCACACCGCCACCCCCCTGTGCAAACAGAAGTTTTCCCAATAAAAGAGAAAGACTGGATGCGATGAAAGCTCAAAAAGTAGTAGAACACTTTCACACAGTGAAAGTAAAAATTGCTACACCAAGAAGAAATGCAAATGATAAACGGGTATTCATTGGACAAATATATTATATTAAAACTGACGTGTGATTACATTTTCACACAATTTGGGTGCATAGATCCTGAGAAATCAGTACCCAGAACAACCACCTCTGGCCGTAATAACAGCCTTGATACGGCTGGGCATTGAGTCAAACAGAGCTTGGATGGAGTGTACAGGTACAGCTGCCCATGCAGCTTCAACACGATACCACAGTTCATCAAGAGTAGTGACTGGCGTATTGTGATGAGCCAGTTGCTCGGCCACCATTGACCAGACGCTTTCAGTTGGTGAGAGACCTTGAGAATGTGCTGGCCAGGGCAGCAGTCGAACATTTTCTGTATCCAGAAAGGCCTGTACAGGACCCGCAACATGTGGTCGTGCATTATCCTGTTGAAATGTAGGTTTTCACAGGGATCGAATGAAGGGTAGAGCCACGGGTCGTAACACATCTGAAATGTAACGCCCATTGTTCAAAGTGCCGTCAATGCGAACAAGAGGTGACCGAGACGTGTAACCGATGTCACCCCATACCATCACGCCTGGTGATACGCCGGTATGACGATGACGAACACAAGATTCCAATGTGCGTTCACCACGATGTAGCCAAACACGTATGCGACCATCATGATGCTGTAAACAGAACCTGGATTCATCCGAAAAACTGACGTTTTGCCATTCGTGTACCCAGGGTCGTCGTCGAGTATTCCATCGCAGGCGCTCCTGTCTGTGATGCAGCGTCAAGGGTAACCGCAGCCATGGTCTCCGAGCTGATTGTCCATGCTGCTACAAACATCGTCGAACTGTTCGTGCAGATGGTTGTTGTCTTGAAAACGTCCCCATTTTTTGACTCAGGGATCGAGACGTGGCTGCACGATCCGTTAAAGCCATACGGATAAGATGCCTGTCATCTCGACTGCTAGTGATACTAGGACGTTGGGATCCAACACGGCGTTCCGTATTACCCTCCTGAAACCACCGATTCCATATTCTGCTAACAGTCATTGGATCTCGACCAATGCGAACAGCAATGTCGCGATACGATAAACCGAAATCGCGATAGGCTACAATCCGACCTTTATCAAAGTCGAAACGTAATGGTACGCATTTCTTCTCCTTGCACGAGGCATCACAACAACGCTTCACCAGGCAACACCGATCAACCGCTGTTTGTGTATGAGAAATCGGTTGGAAGCTTTCCTCATGTCAGCACGTTGTAGGTGTCGCCACCGGCGCCAACCATGTGTGAATGCTCGGAAAAGCTAATCTTTTGCATATCCTGTTGGTTAAATTTCGCCTCTGTAGCACGTCATCTTCGTGGCGTAGCAATTTTAATGGCCAGTAGCGTATGTTCTACTTCCATTTGAAAAGAACAACTTCGAATATCTGTCAAAAATTGGGCAAAATGTAATATAAAATAAAATATTGGCGCTTGATATTGCTATTTTGATATTGATATAGGAGTACAGGGTAAAAAATGATTGCTGAAATAAAAGGATATTTCTTGGAAAGAATATCGATGTATCGGTATTTTATAAAGAGACCTAGCCCGAAGCGAAGGCACTTTTCAGGTTCCCGAGTCCTCTACACCCACTGGTGTCACAATAGGGTGGAGGACAGAGTTCTGCATGCGATACCCCAGAGGGCGAAAGGTCGTGCAGGAAGGAGACCCCAGCTCGCAGCGCCACTTGTCCCTTGGTCTCCACTGAACGAGAGGGCAAGAGGGGGGTGGGGTGGAGAGACCTAATGACTGCGCTCCCCCTCCCCCTCCGCCCCCCCTCCCATAGATCCAGCTGGCCGGGACCCCCGCGCGTGTATTTATTTCCTTGGTTTCCGCGCGGCTGCGCCCGCGCAGTGAATTATTCAGCAGCGACAAAGAGCGGCATCTGTTGATCCCCCGGGGAGTCTGGACATTAACGCGTTCTGCGGACCGTGCCAAACCACGCCAAACCAAACTAGAGGCGAGGCAAACACCGTCCGACGACGCTGTAAGATGGCTATTTTTGAAGATGTTAATGGATGTGTTATATGTGTAAAGGAAAGTGATATATTTGAAAAACTGTGGTCAGAGAAACTGTTGTTAGGCAACATTATCTGTGTCTGTGATGGCAGCGGTGTAGAGTCGTAGCCACCTTACGAGAATAAGGCATCCTATTCACGTCTGGAATCTGTGTGATCTGTTTTCCATGAACGAACAACACCTAATACTTTGATTTTATCCACGACAGATCTCCTCAGAAAGTTATTTCAACATCGGAAGCCGCTGAAGTTTCACGATTCTACCTGTGCCGTCGAGCCCTTTCGCATCACCAAAATTTTTCTTGTCCTCGGACACGACGCCCAAAACTTTTTTTTTTTTCACATTGACCACCCGCTTTTTCCTAGTCTTCATGGAAGCTTCTTAATGGAAGCTAATTTTCGAAGCCTCAGTTGTCCTTGTGACAGCATGGAAGTCTGGTAAACAAACGTCTGACCAGGTCAAAACACATTTGAGAAATGTTTTCTTTCCCAGTGAAGGAGAAATGTCTGTACTGTTGTTAGATTCTTGCGGTGTTCATTGTGAAAACACCGTTTAGTGTATCGTACTTGCGCATAAGGAAATTGTTCATCTGGTGATCCCAGGACGCTCGACGGAACTTTATGAAAAGATCTAGTTCTAACTATGATACCAATATCTACTTGAGGAATAATATAATCAAGGTTCAGTCATTAGTAGATAATCAATTCTCTTCGCCAAGGCTCGCCGATATACTAAAATATGCTTGATACAAATCGTGATATCTAGTTGATAACCCTTCACAATCTGAAATCCTGCCTGAGCTTTTGTCGTTTTGTCTTCTCCGTCGTGTATATTACGTTAAGAAATGTCGTTTATTTTATGTGCACGATGTAAAAAAAGTTATGTTTTAAGCATTTCTTTACAGATTATCATTATTGTAATTATTTTCTATCATAATAAAAAGTTACTTCTATTTTCTACTAACAAACCAGACGCATGTAAAATGGTAAACCAAAAACAATAAAACCATGAATGTAAAACATAAAATAACAATTTAAAACATAAAACAAATATACGTAAAATAAATAATTATAATAGTAATGAATGTTTAGATGTTGGTTTAGGTATGTTGAAAATACTCCTACACCCAATTGTGTACAACGTATTTTGCAGTAATGGAGTTTCAGAAACCAGTTTTACTAGACAGAGGTGGATATGGCTTCAAAGCTTCTTTAACTTATGTTGTAACAAAGGTTTTAATTTTTTGAAATTAATTAATGGTAGTGGGATGTTTTGTAAATTTCAAATTTTTACAAAAGCTGATTATCCAGTTTTAAAGAACAGTAACTGCATATCAAGTTTTATATGAAAACTCTATATATATACATCATCGTTTCGAAAATATTCCCTCTAGACCTAAAACGCCAAATTAGATTTTGGGATGTGTTTTGCCCCTTGAAAGTGAAATTGGGCATGTACAAAAAAATTTGTATTGCACTATTTTCCTCCACTACACACCCGCCACGTTTACTTATACTTGGAAATGTTCCCTTACTATAGTCAGCTCCGGGAACGATGGTGGTTCACGCATGCCGAGGTGCGGGTAAGGATTGCATAGCTAACTATTATCAAACGACAAGTGCGGTATGCGCATGCGCTCGCTTTCCTCTTGAAGAAAGTGTGTATCCAGTAAGTTATGTCTGTCGCTTGCTTCTGCTGAATTTATCGCTTACATCAGCAATGAGAAATCGTAACAGATGGAATAGAAATTCACTAAACAACTCGCTACGACCACGTTAAATGCTATCATTAGCTACGGCATTAACAGCAGAGAGCTTTCAATACTACTGAACGCTCATTGGCTGTCGGAGTATGCGTGACGTAGGTGCACAAGAACAAGCCTAAATTCGACCGCCATCGTTCGTTCAAATGGTTCAAGTGGCTCTGAGCACTATGGGACTCAACATCTGAGGTCATCAGGCCCCTTAGAACTTAGAACTACTTTAACCTAACCAACCTAAGGACATCACACACATCCATGCCCGAGGCAGGATTCGAACCTGCGACTGTAGTTGTCGCGCGGTTCCAGACTGAAGCGCCTGGAACCGCTCGGCCACACCGGCGCCACCGTTCGTGACTCCAACTATAGTAATGTGTGGGAACCGCTTGAAACCACATTCAGGGTGGCCGGCAAACCTATCCCTGTTAATCCGCAGGGAGGATTCGATCAGGGGACGAGGCACCTCCCCTTCCCGGAAGCGGAGTGTTAACACGCACGGCTATCGTGTCGGGTGTCGTGAAAGGTGGTTTGTTTTAACATTGTCATCGAATAAACCTGAGACGCATTTCGACGGCTCACCATGGCGACTCTTCCTTTCGAGCCCATTGGACGATTCCCGCCCAGTTGTTTCCAAGACTAGCGCCTGCGCTGCTCCATACCGCCTCTTCACCACGGCTCTTTCATCTACTGCCTGCTTCGCCCTCTGTCAACAGTCCATCAACAAATGATGTTTCCAGGTGGTACCTTTTCGTCGTCCAGACACCTGCGCATCGGCCACAGCTGCTGTACCGGACACTCGGTGTAGGCAGACAGCGGCGAGCTGCAGCGCGCGTTGGCGGCTGGGTAATGGGCCTCGGCGGAGACGGCATCCATTAATCGCGGCTGCATCAGCTGGTAGCCCGCATGCGCGCAACACCTCAAACGTCTGTTGCTGCTGCACTCCAGCAGGCTGAGCATGCATGCGGGCATGCGTCATTCAGGTGGAGAAACAGTGCATCGTCGACTTGTTTTTGGATCCACGTTGGAAAGAATGCTCTCCCCGCCACGTTTTCTCTTCAGAACTGATAACCGTCATGAGGCAGTGCAAGTCGACCACTACCCGCCGTATAATGATGATGATGATAATGATGATGATGATGATGATGTTTCGTTTGTGGGGCGCTCAGCTGCGTTGCCTCTGTACAAATTCCCAATCTGTAAACAGTCCAATTTAGCCAATTCACGAATGATGATGGAATGATGAGGACAACAGAAACATACAGTCTCCGGGCAGAGAAAATCCTCAACCCGGCCGGGAATCTAACCCGGTACACCGTGATCCAGAGGCAGCAAATCTAGCCACTAGACCACGAGCCCCGCCGTATGCAGAACTGACCACAAGCGTAAAACGAAGCGGAGGGTACTGTCAGCAGAGATACAATAACAGCAGAAAGAGTCGAGGAGCACTCCGTCACTTTGAACGTGTACTAATAAATCTCATCTACATCCACATCTACATCTATATGGATTCTCCGCAAGCCACCGTACGGTGCGTGGCGGAATGTACACTTTACCACTACTTGTCGTTTCCTTTCATGTTCCACTCGCAAACAGAGCGAGAGAAACATCTGAATGCTTCCGTATTAGCCCTAATTTCTCGTATCTTATTTTCATGGTCCTTACGCGCAACGTATGTTGGCGGCAGTAGAATCGTTTATGAGTCAGCTCCAAAGGCCAGATTTTAAAATTTTCTCAGTACTGTTTCTCGAAAAGAACGTCGCCTTGCCTCCATGGAATCCTATTCGAGTTTCCGAAGCATCTCCGTAACATTTTCGTGTTGTTCGAACCTACCAGTAACAAATCCAGCAGCCCGCCTCTGAATGGATTCGACGTCTCCCTTGAATCCGACCTAGTACGGATCCCAAACACTGGAGCAGTGCTCAATAATAGATCACACCAGCGTCGCATATGCGGTCTCCTTTACAGGTGAACCACTCTTTCCTAAAATTCTGCCAATAAAATGAAGCCGACCAATCGCCTTCTCTACCGCAGTTATCATATCCTAGTTCCACCTCATATCGCTTCACAACCTTACGTCCAGATATTTAAACGATTTGACTATATCAAGCAGGACACTAGCAATATTGTATCCGAACATTATAGGTTTTGTTCTTCCTACTAATCCGCATTTTCCACATTTAGGGCTAGCTGCCATTCATTACACCAATTGTAAATTTTATCTAAGTCGTCTTATATTCTCCTACAGTCACTCAACTTCTACTCCTTACTGTACAACACGGCATCATCAGCAAACAACCGCAGACTGTAGCCCGTCCTGTCCGACAAATTATTTATTTATACAGAGAACAACAGGTTTTGTTCTTCCTACTAATCCGCATTTTCCACATTTAGGGCTAGCTGCCATTCATTACACCAACGGGAAATTTTATCTAAGTCGTCTTATATTCTCCTACAGTCACTCGACTTCTACTCCTTACTGTACACCACGGCATCATCAGCAAACAACCGCAGACTGTAGCCCGTCCTGTCCGACAAATTATTTATTTATACAGAGAACAACAGGTTTTGTTCTTCCTACTAATCCGCATTTTCCACATTTAGGGCTAGCTGCCATTCATTACACCAACGGGAAATTTTATCTAAGTCGTCTTATATTCTCCTACAGTCACTCAACTTCTACTCCTTACTGTACACCACGGCATCATCAGCAAACAATCGCAGACTGTAGCCCGTCCTGTCCGACAAATTATTTATTTATACAGAGAACAACAGTGGTCCTATCACACTGGGGCACTCCTGGCGATAACTTTGCATCTGATGAACAATCGCCGTCTAGGACAACATATTGGGTGTTGTGACTGACAATTCGCAATTTTACACAAACACAACTTTTATTTATCTACGTTTACAAGGTTGATGACTGAACAACAAAAGAAAGGTAACAACAACGATGCCAGTAAAAGTCTCCTAATTGAGGCAAACAGAAGTTCATTTCTAATTTTCCACCAAGGTTCATGGTAACACACACACACACACACACACACACACACACACACTAGTAGCAATCCCGGCAGTGATTAGCTACATACAACAGTAATAGCAAAACTCCAGCACCTGAAGAAGATGACTGGTCACTCGTCATAACATTGTGCATATAATGTAACAACGGCACGGTAGAGCATCCGAAAGCGCGCCAGTAACCACTGTCTGTAGTATGGCTCTGGTTCAAATGGCTCTGAGCACTATGGGACTTAACATCTGTGGTCATCAGTCCCCTAGATCTTAGAACTACTTAAACCTAACTAACCTAAGGACGTCACACACATCCATGCCCGAGGCAGGATTCGAACCTGCGACCGTAGCAGTCGCGCGGTTCCGGACTGCGCGCCTAGAACCGCTAGACCACCGCGGCCGGCTGTCTGTAGTAGTTTCTCCACTGACGATAACATGTTTTAACTTGCGCCGAATACGCGACGATATGTAACGACCTAGCAGAAGGATTAATTATTAGTTGCATCAAGTGGGAAAGTCAGACAACACTGTAGCACCGAGAAATCACTACAAGAATTGTGATACATATACAGCAGAACACTACATCTGCAGATTCTTGACGGAATGGTACTAAATCCATTCTCAACAAAGGAGTATTATCGTGGCATCAGATTCTAGATGCAGAAAGGATGACTGACATCTGTGCACGTGTTACGTAATGAAATTTATGGCACCTCAGCGAGAATCTAAACGGCTGAAAGGCTCTGAAGGAATTTCTTCTATCGTACTGCTATAAATCAGAGTACTATTAAGGGTTTAAACTATCTTATTTTTATGATGTCACTTGGCAGGTGCTGAAACATTCGGACCACAAAGATAACAACTAATTTAAGAAGCATGCTTACTTCATTTCCGCTGAGATGTAACACAAAACCTTGATACAGACTATGTAAAGCTTTAACAAGAGATACAATAGCACCTCGTTTTATGTTAGCACTGGAACCAGAACAGTTTTCTTTGATTACAGCTCCCTCACAGCTAACCATGGTAGCCTACATTCGCCGCTGATTTTACATTTATATAGTATTTTAGTCCAATTTACCTATTATCCTGTGTGCCTCACCAGGTTGTAGACCTGAATGTGATAAGTAAAAACTAGGTGCGCAGACAGCTTATCATTCATCTACATTTCGATCTACATGGATACTCTGAGAACCATACTTAAGTTCCTGGCGGAGGGTTCATCGAGCCACTTTCACAATAATTCTCTATTATTCCACTCTTGAACAGCGCGCGGAAAAAACGAACACCTGCATCTTTCCTTGCGAGCTCTGAGTTCCCTTACTGTGTTATGTCGGTCGGCGTCAGCAAAATATTTTCACTTTCGGAGGAGATAGCTGGAGGTTGAGATTTCGTCAGAAGATCCCGCCGCAGCGAGAAACGCCTTTGTGTTAATGATCATGTATCATGTCCGTGACACTCTCTCCATTATTTCTCGATAATACAAAACGTGCTACTCTTCTTTGAACTTTCTTGATGTACTCCGTTAATCCAATCTGGTTATGATCCCACATTGCGCAGAAGGACTCCAAAAAGAGATGGACAAGCGTAGTGTAGGCAGTGTACATCATTGTTTCCAAATAAGGCACTGTTTCGGAAAAAAAGTTGCCTAGTCTCCTCTGATAACTTTCGTCATGACGATTTACCTTCACCAAACATGGATTTGTGGAGTGAAGAGGGAGGGATAAACAGACAGATATATGGTGAGAGAGAGAGAGAGAGAGAGAGAGTGAGGGAGAGGGAGGGGCGGGTGAGAGAGAAGAGGATTTGCTACAGGCTTCGTTGCGTGTCGCACCGTACATCAATCATCCGCGCCGTGTTCGGCCTCTCAGAATGAACTCCCGTATTCGGCCTCTCAGGATGAACTAATGTTGATCAGCAATGTAGTTTACCACAAAAGAGAGCATTCAAGCGCCAGTGTCTTGCAACGAGCGTGAGAACGTGAGTTCGGTCATCGCGTTTCCGCATCATCAATAATCAGCCTCGCCGCGACGGTTACGCGCACGCTCGTACAAGTGATATTGTGGACAGCTAATCGTCAATAAGTTAATTGGCGTAGTCACTTATGACTTATAGAGTGTAAACAGTGCAACCTGTGATTTTCATATCGTCTCAGAATATAGATGTTCATACCAGACGTAGGACAGTATTGTGCTTAACCTTGAGTGGCTCCCCTAAACCCGATTGCATATTTAAATACATAATTTCAGGCAAGCAGAAATGGTTCAAATGGCTATGAACACTATGGGACTTACCGTCTGAGGTCATCAGTCCCCTAGAACTTACAACTACTTAAACTTAACTAACCTAAGGACATCACACACATCCATGCCAGAGGCAGGATTCGAACCTGCCACTGTAGCAGTCGCGCGATTCCACACTGTAGCGCCTAGGACCGTTCGGCCACAACGGCCGGCGTTCAGGCAAGCCAGCAGCAGTGTGGAGCAGAACAACACGACCTCCGCGGGATTATCAAGTACGTGGTGTGGACAGGGCGCACGGCCAAGAAGCGGCAAGCGAAAACAGTTAAAGGGTCCACCGCCATTTGTACCCGGGGCGTGTTACAACTAGAGATGGGCAAAACTGTTCTTTTCAGAAATTGGATCAGAACTGTTCACTCCCTGAAATGAATTAGCTCTTTTTCATGACTCACCACTCATTTACAATAGAAAATAAATGGAAGGCACATTGCCCTTTAAACTTGGTTTATTCCAGTACTATACCTGTATTTTGATCTTATTTGATCCTATTTTGAAGTAACACAGATAATGAGTAAGAATTTTGTATTGTTTATTGAAATTTCCACGATATGACAAAGTTTTGGATTATTGATTTATTTTGCACTATCGTGGTTTTTTGGGTGATCGGAAAATGTTGTAACTTGAGATTTACATTAACAATATATTTGGCTATAATGTATTAAAATTTCATTAACCTCATACAAATACATCGCAAGCCATATATTTTTAAAGTGAACGTTTCCTTCCGAAGACGCCTAAAATCGCAAAATCCGTACCAGAATAAGAAAAAAAAAATATATAAATTTGACTGTAAAACGAAAGTGCTGCATATAGCCTTACGCAGAATAAAACAAGGAAAATATTGGTGTATCACATTTTGCGATACGTTTATCGGTTCGCTCGTAATTAAAGCGTAAATTCGAGTGTCCATAATAAAAATCCTATAGTAAGAGGAGTCATCAGGAACCTAATCTAATCAGTTTAAACAAAGAAAAATAAAATAAAAACAATTGATGTATACATAACATAATAATGTAATATACATAGCGGTATTATTATGAAGAACAATATCAAGTAGAGACGAACTCCGATGCAGAGGCGCTGAGTCGAGCAGGTCGAGCTGCGAGCTGTATTACTGCGTGAGCTGAGACCGCAGAGACCAGAGTGACACCTGAGTCGCTTTTCTCAACGCTCTGGCTAGAGTCGAGACGGTGGGGCGAGCGTTGAGCGGGCGAGTTCCGTGGTTGGGGGGGAGCGGTGAACTCACCCGCTCCGAGACAAATCGTCCGTTCCCTTGCGAGCAGGTTGTTGCAAGTAGTTCCTATGTTATTTCCTAGGTGGCTCTCTGTCCTGTTGCTCGCATCAACTGCCCAGAGGGCAGGACGTGCGACTGAAACGATCGCCGACAGAGTGCGATGCGAAGTTACGCTGCGCCAGACACTGCAGGCGGCAGACGACGCACAGAGACGGCACGGCATATGTGAAACACAAAATCCAATGGGGCACTGCACAATGCAGGCAGCCAAGGTAGAATCAGGGCAGAGGCCGGCGATGGCTGTGTTGTGTGGCGTGCACTGTGCTCTGACCAGCAGAGGCGCTGCTGATATGCTCCGTCTCTCTCTCTCTCTCTCTCTCTCTCTCTCTCTCTCTCTCTCTGCCATGGGAAACGTTTGGAGCTACCGTTCTTTTTTTCTGAATTACTGATTGTTCACTCCTTTGAAAGATGCAACTCTATGCATTAGTTCAAGAGCGGATCCCCCATCTCTAGTAACAACACGGCTATCAACTTTCGTTTGGGCCGCACAACTCCTTCTTGGTGTTGCGATTTTGTCCGTCTGTGTAGCTCAAGTTGTAGGCGACTGCGAAAACTGCAACTCAGGTTCAATCTAGAAGAGGTCACTATTTCAAGATGCTGACTACACTTACTGGCAATGGCCCCTCAGCGGGCGACGCCTTGACACGGCGCGGAGCTGCGACGGAGCCGCCCGTCCTCGGAGCGCCGGGGCGCGCCCGCCATTCATGCATTATTTTACCGAGGTTTTTAGCAAGATTGTTCGCACTGAATTATAGATGCAGCAAGCAGGGCGTGTGACTTGTAAGAATGGCGCGCTTTTGCCTCCGGGCAGTTATCCTTATTTATGTTTACGGCGCCGATGCTCTTAGTGGCGTCAGCATAGGAGCCGTTATTTGCCAGCCTTCACGGCTTCCCCTTCGCGGTAGATGGCGGTAGGGATCGCGCCTGAACCTTATCCGCAACGCTAAAAAAAAAAAAAAAAGAAACTAGAGCACGCTCGCTGTGACGGTACACTGCTGTTGCAGTTGCTTGCTCTACTCGTAGATCATGTCTTATATTTTATTATTGCTTATTTAGCCTGACCACATTTGGGGCTTAAGGCCCTTTCTTACACCTGGCCAGGAGCAACACGTACCAAAGGTATTAAAAAAAACATTCACGAGAACAACGATACTATAATAACTGTAACTAATAACGGTAGTATTTGACAATAGTAATAATAATAATGAAAGTAACAGGTGACACTAATAATTATAAAATGATTCGCCGCACGGAATTAGAAGAGCGGTCTAGGGCGCTGCAGTCATGGACTGTGCGGCTGATCGCGGCAGAGGTTCGAGTCCTCCCTCGGGCATGGGTGTGTGTGTTAGGATAATTTAGGTTAAGTAGTGTGTAAGCTTAGGGACTGATGACCTTAGCAGTTAAGTCCCATAAGATTTCACACACATTTGAACATAAAATGGTTCAAATGGCTCTGAGCACTATGGTACTTAACATCTGAGGTCGTCAGACCCCTAGAACTTAGAACTACTTAAACATTACTAACCTAAGGACATCACGCACATCCATGCCCGAAGCAGGATTCGAACCTGCGACCGTAGCAGCAGCGCGGTTCCGGACTGAAGCGCCTAGAACCGCTCGGCCTCCTAACGGATACGTTCGTCGTACGTTTCACATTGATGTCCACGGTCATTTCATGCAGTGTTGCTCGTCTGTTAGCACTCTACGTAAACATCGCTGCCCTCGGTGGTTAATTGAAGGCCGTAGGCCAAAGTGTTGTCCGTGGTTAGAGGCAATGCCTGAAATCTGGTGCCGAGCGGTCTCAGGTGCTGCAGTCATGGACTGTGCGGCTGGCCCTGGCGGATGTTCGAGTCCTCTCTCGGGCATGGGTGTGTGTGTTTGTCCTTAGGATAATTTAGGTTAAGGAGCTCCGGAACGCCCTATACTTGCAATGTTAAAATAACGCTTATAAATTACATCTTTCCTCACAAAGTATTTGAGGTAGGAAGTTGAACTTTTTACAGATTATTTATTGGAATATGGGCTACAACTTAACACAGGGATTTTACAAAATTTTAGTTCAGTTATTAAAGATGATTTTTTTAAAATTGTAATGAAAATTCACAACATTTTTTTGCAATTTTTTATTTATATATTCAAAAATATACAGTTTTTTGGGAAAAGGCTGTGTTAAATTATGCAGAAGGTACTGTGTAACAATTACTGAAAGTTTGAAACAAATATGTTTGGAAGATCCTTAGAAAACATGTAATTAGTATGAGAAAATAAAAGTTTTGGGAATCGAGCGACAAAGATTGGATTACCTTTTTAGTGCATTCCAGGTCCATAGGATGGATTATCTTCATCCTCTGCAAACTCCTCCTCCAGCTTCCTCTTGTTCCTCCTCCTGTTTACTCTTGCTTGTATTTCTAGACTCTTTACAGCCCTGTCTGAAGCCCGAAGGCGTTCCCTGTCTAAAGCAAGCATCGCTCGTACCATGTTAGAATGTTATTATTTACAGTAATAACACATACCTTTGGCTTTCCAACATTTCTCCTTTTCTTAAAAGCCTTCAGAGGATTTCTAATAACTTTACTTTTACTCATTATTATACTTCAACAAAACAGAGACTCAAGAAACAGAATTAATTACGAATATTTTCGAGATAACGACAGAGTACATAAACATGAAACAATCGACAATCACACCAGCGATATATATTGAACCATCACAGGTTAGCCACAACACATACTTTATCTCACATCACTAAAATGTACCTGATGAACACGGACGTTAATAATAACACCATTTGACAGCAGTTTAACAGCGCCACAGTGGGTCACGCCCATGTAGAACACATTTCAAAAAAAAATTAAAAATAGTTGTAGTCTTCGGAATTGAATAAATTATATATCTATTAAAAGGTAATAGTCTGCAGATTCAGAAAACGCAAAACAGTAAAAATTGAACTTTTCATGATTTTGAGCCTTTCCGGAGCCCCTTAAGTAGTGCGTAAGCTTAGGGACTGATGACCTTAACAGTTGAGTCCCATAAGATTTCACACACTTTTTTTTAAATCTGGTATTCTCAGCACACTCTTGATATATGGATCTCGGAACACTGAACTCTCTAGCGATTTCCGAAATGGAAAGTCCCATGCGTCTAGCTCCAACTACCACTCGGTGTTCAAAATCTGTTAATTCCCGTCGTGCGGCGATAATCACTTCGGAAACCTTTTCAGATGACGCACTTGAGTACAAATGACAGCTCCCATAATGCACTGCCCTTTTATACCTTGCGCACGCGATACTACTGCCATCTGCATATGTGCATATCCCTATTCCATAACTTCTGTCACCTCCTTGTAGATTAGTGTAGCATATGCGAGTACATGTTTAGTAATTTAGAAACTGAATGGATAAATAAAGGGGAGGACATTGAAATGACAGTGAGAGTGATTATTAGGAAAGAACAGAATTTGAATAAAGAACTCTACCAACATGGGGGAGAGAAAAGTCGTGGGAGAGGAGGGGACTGACGATAATGAGATGTAGACTGCAGATAACGTATATTCCGCCCTCCTACATTTGCGGAAAGTGTACCGAAACTTGGACTACCAACCACTACATTGTCGTGCGGACTATCTGCTTTGATACGTCACTGGCGAATATTTAACTAACAGAAATTAGTACGTTCAGTTGGATGGCAAATGTTGAACAGAAAATAAAGTTTCATCACGCGTGCAGCAAGCAGGAGTTAAAGGATTCCTAGCGTTCTCAGTATTGATAATCGGATCATCATGTGGCATCAGCAATGCCATACAACGGTTCGCTAAAGATAATTTCGTCTGCAGAGTTGGAAAAAAAATCCCAGTTTGTGAAGTGAATGGCAGCTCCCTTTAAACATGAACACATGCAAGTTAACGCCTATAAAAAGGAGAAAGAACCCTGTAATACCTGAATACAAAATTAGTAATGAACATCTCGAGCACGTCGCATTGCAATAATATTCGAGGGTAATACTGGAAAGTAATATAACAGGGACGATCACGTTAGATCAGATTTGTTGCAAGAGTTCTGAGAAAGTACAAAACATCTCTAAAGGAACCTGTATTCTAGACGCTAGTGTATCTCTTGTACGGTATTGTTTCAGCATTTAGAGTTCTATTGAAGTAGGTGTGACAGTAGACACCGAACGAATTCCGGCGGATATAGCTCATATGAAAGTGTAACGCATATGCTCGAAGTACCTAAATGGGGATCCTTGAAAGACGGATAACGCAGGTCTGAAAATACGGGAAAAAACCTATGACAAAAGCCAACAGGCGATTTCCAGTATCTGAATAACTCAACGGAACAAAACCAGAAGTTTCAGTTTGAGAAGGGAAATATTACAAAGAAAGTTCTGAAAAGCAGTCGACAAAGAAAACTAGGAGAGCTATGCATTGATGGAAGATAATTTCTTGGACATACAGTACAGCTATAAAAACGTTCAACAGTTCTCGAATAGAAACGCCACACGTAAATAATATACAAGCCACGGACTGAATTGATTATTAGATATTGCATTGGTCTAAAAAAAACCTTTCGACAGAAACGGAAGTAGAGAAAATAGACATAAGGAATGTGGATTACAAATGTTTTGAAGAAATAACAAAATCTGTTAATCCTAATAATCAGAAAAGCAGCAATCACGAGTGGCGTAAACAGCAAATAATGTATGAAGATTTTGCCTTAAACTTTAAATTATAAAAATAGAGTTGTTCCAAAAACTACGACAAAAGGCTACGTTTATATCTCCTGTCCATAATGACTGTCCAAGTGAATGTGGACATTATAGGGAAGGGCCGGCCGGAGTGGCCGAACGGTTCTAGGCGCTACAGTTTGCAACCGCGCGACCGCTACGGTCGCACGTTCGAATCCTGCCTCGGGCATGGAAGAGTATGATGTCCTTAGGATAGTTAGGTTTAAGTAGTTCTAAGTTCTAGGGGACTGATGACCTCAGAAGTTAAGTCCCATAGTGCTCAGAGACATTTGAACCATTATAGAGAAGGGTTTACAGCCCGCATCTCGTGGTCGTGCGGTAGCGTTCTCGCTTTCCACGCCCGAGTTCCCGGGTTCGATTCCCGGCGGGGTCAGGGATTTTCTCTGCCTCGTGATGGCTGGGTGTTGTGTGCTGTCCTTAGGTTAGTTAGGTTTAAGTAGTTCTAAGTTCTAGGGGACTGATGACCATAGATGTTAAGTCCCATAGTGCTCAGAGCCATTTTGAAGGGTTTACAAAATTATTTTCCGCGAAACACTGGTGTTCTGCGAGAAGTGAATAAGGGTTCGGAGAGAAACTGTTAATAACGTGGCGTTTTCTTTTTCGACATTTTTAATGATCCTACATATTTTTTAAAAATTTTATTATAATTTCTGCCCTATTACTTATGGTTTAAAATTGAAGTAACCACTGAATAAAATACTTTTTCTCATTTTCAAAACAATTATTAACCTCCAAATAATCAAGTTTTTCCTTAGAGTACCAACATTCTCGAAGTTTTCTCTATTTTTTAGAGCTGTTGAGGAATCAATGAGCTGGATGCAGCACATGAAATCCACGCTATAATGCTCGAGAAAACACTAAAAGTAATACCGCAAAGCTTATATATCCAGGGACAAATGTTTTTTTTCAGAACAGGAATTCAAGAATAGATACTGTTTTCATAAAGAAATATATTATCGACAGCATTGAGTGTTTAATAGGTTGTATTTTATCATACAACTAATTTTACCGTAATTTTTACGCAAGTTTCAGAAGAGTAGTGTATAACAGAAAATGACTTTTTATCAAGTGCTGTGTGAATGACAGCGTACTCGCTGAAGGCTTCGTTCTCTCACTGTGGTACAGTGGGGTAACACAACGCGGTTACAGGGTAACATGGGAGCCGGGGAACAACCGCTGGCGGACGCAGGCCAATTAATCCATATTTGCTGCTACGGTAATGCGATCCATTACTTATGTGGCCGTAACAAATTGAATTCACGGCGTGATGAGGTAGCATCACACGAAAGCTTGGAGGGGGGGGGGGGGGGGGGGGGGAGGGAGGTAGGGGGGAGGGGTTGCAACGCACGCATGCATGTAATAGGAGGGAACGAAGCACATGTTAAACGAGTAACGAAGAACAGATTGTTAACAGTTATCGTGTCACATAGGCTGAGTACATGACTTCTTACTCAGTAATTGGTTAGTATGGGAATTAACAGATAAATAAAACTAAAAATATGAAAAAAACAGTAATGGGTGCAACATTTAAAATAAAAGCTACCACCTGGAAACAACACTTGAAATAAATTTCATAATTTTGATGAGAAATGGGTCCATAACTTTTATGTAACTATCGAATGAGTCATTTCGCTTGTGGTGTTAAAATGTTTTGTTGATTTTAGTTTCAGCATTTTGTCATTTTCAGGCAGACTGAAGGAAAACACTGTGACAAAATTAAATATGCAAGGGTTAAGAATAAAGTAACACAGTGTTAATACTGGAAACGAAAGTAGTAGTTATATGGGATGTTGAAAAGCACACTCGACAGCGTTCAGACACAGTCTAACATAACAGTCGCGACACTCACTGCTGTAAAAGTTGTTACCGTTTGACGGAACGACACTAGCGCTCCAAGCGGCGAGTAAGGTGAACATCAGACGCGTCGTAAGCATAATGTTTGTTTTGCATCCATTTCTTATGTAATTTACGAAATATTTGAGTTATTTTCTTGCCTCCGAAGGTTTGTGTAGTATCAGAAGGCATATACACTCCTGGAAATGGAAAAAAGAACACATTGACACCGGTGTGTCAGACCCACCATACTTGCTCCGGACACTGCGAGAGGGCTGTACAAGCAATGATCACACGCACGGCACAGCGGACACACCAGGAACCGCGGTGTTGGCCATCGAATGTCGCTAGCTGCGCAGCATTTGTGCACCGCCGCCGTCAGTGTCAGCCAGTTTGCCGTGGCATACGGAGCTCCATCGCAGTCTTTAACACTGGTAGCATGCCGCGACAGCGTGGACGTGAACCGTATGTGCAGTTGACGGACTTTGAGCGAGGGCGTATAGTGGGCATGCGGGAGGCCGGGTGGACGTACCGCCGAATTGCTCAACACGTGGGGCGTGAGGTCTCCACAGTACATCGATGTTGTCGCCAGTGGTCGGCGAAAGGTGCACGTGCCCGTCGACCTGGGACCGGACCGCAGCGACGCACGGATGCACGCCAAGTCCGTAGGATCCTACGCAGTGCCGTAGGGGACCGCACCGCCACTTCCCAGCAAATTAGGGACACTGTTGCTCCTGGGGTATCGGCGAGAACCATTCGCAACCGTCTCCATGAAGCTGGGCTACGGTCCCGCACACCGTTAGGCCGTCTTCCGCTCACGCCCCAACATCGTGCAGCCCGCCTCCAGTGGTGTCGCGACAGGCGTGAATGAAGGGACGAATGGAGACGTGTCGTCTTCAGCGATGAGAGTCGCTTCTGCCTTGGTGCCAATGATGGTCGTATGCGTGTTTGGCGCCGTGCAGGTGAGCGCCACAATCAGGACTGCATACGACCGAGGCACACAGGGCCAACACCCGGCATCATGGTTGGGGAGCGATCTCCTACACTGGCTGTACACCACTGGTGATCGTCGAGGGGACACTGAATAGTGCACGGTACATCCAAACCGTCATCGAACCCATCGTTCTACCATTCCTAGACCGGCAAGGGAACTTGCTGTTCCAACAGGACAATGCACGTCCGCATGTATCCCGTGCCACCCAACGTGCTCTAGAAGTTGTAAGTCAACTACCCTGGCCAGCAAAATCTCCGGATCTGTCCCCCATTGAGCATGTTTGGGACTGGATGAAGCGTCGTCTCACGCGGTCTGCACGTCCAGCACGAACGCTGGTCCAACTGAGGCGCCAGATGGAAATGGCATGGCAAGCCGTTCCACAGGACTACATCCAGCATCTCTACGATCGTCTCCATGGGAGAATAGCAGCCTGCATTGCTGCGAAAGGTGGATATACACTGTACTAGTGCCGACATTGTGCCTGCTCTGTTGCCTGTGTCTATGTGCCTGTGGTTCTGTCAGTGTGATCATGTGATGTATCTGACCCCAGGAACGTGTCAATAAAGTTTCCCCTTCCTGGGACAATGAATTCACGGTGTTCTTATTTCAATTTCCAGGAGTGTATGTTTCTAAAAATTACTCTAAAATATGCGCAAGTATGGACAAAAACCATGAATCGAGTGGCAAGTTACAACACATTCGTGAAGAAACACTTGTGACGTTGGATAGAATTGCAGCTTACCTCGTTGATGTCAAAAGAATGTAAACACACAGATTCACACGTAAGAAGTACAAACATGTACCTCTACATGCGAAAGCGATCGACAGCTCATTTATCGCTCTGTAGACCTACTGTGTTTGTCATTGCCGCCTCCTGACACAAGTACGACCTTCATCTTTATATTATTCTAAGTGGGACAAGCAACTGCTAAATAGTGGGTGAAATGTGTTGAAAACATTATAATGAGTTGATTACATTACATTTCACGCAAAACCAAATATTTGAGTAATTTGCAAACAATCTGTCAGTGAACAAGGTGCTAACAAAATAATGTAATCGCACGAAGGAAGCAAGGAAAATTAAGTGACTAACAACAGATGTGAATTAAATACATACCAAACATTACAATTTTATAAGACACGAATAACTGCACTTAATATAACCACTTCATCGTCAAAGCAGGTCTGTGTTGACGATTCACACGAATCTGGCATTGATACATAGAGAGCTGAACTGGCTGCTCCTGTGTCATAGGACTGTTTTACAGCTTTAGATGGATTGTCGAATCTTTGTCGTAGTTGCCCCTTCATCGTCAGTTGAGGTGGCTTATTTGGGATGTCAAACAGTGTGGGTACTGCATTCCACATGAGTTTATTATTGCCTGCATTCATGAACTGGTTTTGTTCGAAATGTAGCGTACAAAACCTAATATTTAAACTGGGCCTTTTTTCATAAGGTCGTCTCGTCTGCTATTAACTAGCCATTTTCCGCTCCTAAAAACGAAACATTAATCATTAATACACACGTAATTTGAGAGTGAATCCTGACGATACAGTTTAGTAACATGATGGCGTATACCTCTCAGGGTCATTAGGAAACCTAAAAAAGACAGCTGTGGTGTCTTCTTCCTGTTATTGCTGCAATTTATTGCTCTACAAACGCTTGTAAAAACCATTGTAGAAAACAAAATAAACAACCACTATTCGCTTTCACGATAGCGCCAAACTCACAGTTTAAGTTACTGGCCGCTTGGGGCGATGCTGGCGCGGTAGGCAACAAAATCGAGGCGAAGTGTCGCGACTGTTATGTTAGACTCTGGTTCAGCCGTGATCACGCGGGTGAGGGGAGAGGAGGGGGGAGGACAGAGGAGAGAGGGACGGTTGTCAGCAGCTGTTCGTCTCACTCCAACCAAATGATATAAAAATTTAAAACGTGGTGAACTTTATTAATGATTTACGAAAATTGATCGTTTTCGAAAAAAAAAGAAAAAGAAAAAAAGTAACAGACTGATTTGTTGATAGCTTAAAATGTTAATACAGAGTAGTATGAAGTGACGAGTTTATGTAGAATGGTAGGGGTAAGGGCATTATGGGATCTGTAGGTTAATGGATAGTGTGTGCTATGTGTTTTACGTGGACAGATGTTGGGTTAAGGAATTTGGGAGGATGACGACGGATGAGATTCCGAACGAAGCCTTAGGATGTGGGTGGAGGGGATGGGTGGCGATTGAAGCCCTGAAAAGGGCGGTTTCGGCTGGATGTGGTGTGGCGGGTTATGACCGGCTGGATTTCATGGGCGGGTAAAGCGAGTTTCTGAATGAAAATAATTGCGATTATACGAGTCTACCTACGCTTCCACACACCTCGTGATCACGAGCCACACAGCGAGCACAAAAACAGGATTCTGCTTACAGAGAAAGAAAAGTTTCATTCCCAAGGAACACAGAAACGAATCCCTCGTATAGCCAACGTCGTTTGGATTACAACAGCGCTGAAGTATAACGGCGTAAACATTGGGAGGTCGTGAGCTTCGGAATAAAAAGATATTGTTATCATATAACTTGTCACTTGTGTATCCGCAATGGTCTAATGTGATCTAAGTACTTACTGTAATGTTAAGGGAGTAATATAAGTAACACCGTTAATGCAGATTAAAAGTATGCAAAATCTACAGACATAAGTACATGTATTTCTATTCTCAAGTGTTTGTCGTATGGTAAAAGTCAGGTGGCTTGGCTAGTAGTGGTAACAAAACCTTTAAATCACAAGTATAATAAGCTAAAACATCATAAATGGAAATTAATAGGTAAAGTCCTCATACGTAAAGTACAGTATATGCATAGACTCATACACGATGTGTCACATTACGCACGTGATTCGCTAATACGAACACACATCAGAAGTTTTAAAACCAGCTGCTTCTAAGCAGAAAGTCAATTATGGCCAAGCATACATTTGGTCTCAGTGTTTGCGTACACTATGGTTGAAAATGACAGAACGTCAAAATTTTTATTACAATAAATATTTTTAACACACATAAACGGAAAAGCTACATTTCATTATAAAAATTTGTTTGTTAAGTTTCGAAATGCGGATGTGAGTCATATACCCTTGGGAAGCAGGGACCTAAGAAACTGGAAACAGAAGAGTTGTAGGAAACGGTAAATGTGACAATATAGGAGTATTTATGACACATGCAACAGTAAGAGCAGGCACGAAAATAAATCGATAGAAATTATCGACTGCATGCCCAACTCGCCGTATAGGCTTCGTAAAGCTTGTGTGGAGAAAATCTAGATATTATTTTAATTTGCGTGAGCTGCGGTAATTATAGTCAAATAGCAGAAACTGTATGAAACAGAAGAATGCGAAGTTAATTTTCTTTACATTCCCAGATACCGTTATATCTCGTAACTGTAGAAAGGGTCTGCTCTGATTCTACATTCATTCACGTACACACATCACACATTGCTGCTAAAATTATTGCCTAGTGGGTCTACTGATTGTCTCAGTGCGACAGTGTCTAAGTTTTCACATTTTTTCTCGTAGGTATTAATGTAAAGTGAAATAACAAAACACCGCAACCAATCATAAAATAAACACTTCAATTATCAATCCCTTGGTTCTACATTTCATATGAAGTGTCTGATCAATACACGCTCAAATTCAGAGAGTCTGTCTCCATCGTCGGTACACGTATTTGCACCAGTAGGTTCTTTGTTATTGTTTCATAAGTAACTGTTTTGCTTACCTGATCTGCAGAACGGCAAATAAAAGTTTTTAGAAACCACGGCTGATCTATTGTGTGTTTCGGCTTGGGAAATAGCACAGTATTCGAAAGTATTGAAAGATTTAATGACGAAGAAGCATTAAGGGACGAAACACTGCAAAGTGTTCGTGGCAGAGTATTTTTGAGTGTACTATTATACCCCATACATCCCCCAGCTGAGGTTCAGCACCGTCAATAATGAATTCGTCGTCGATGGAACGCTAAACCTTACTCTTCATAACTGCTCGCGTGTTGAGGTCATTTTTATATTTTTTGAGCAGATAATCTTTACGTCTTGCACCATCATCATGCACTGTTCATTTCGTAATTCGTTTCTTGTTGAGAAAGGATCTAACTAAAAAAGAAAAAGACAGATATACCCTCATAACAATGCCCAACTGTTTGAATAACTTCCTGCAAGAGCACACAGGGTGGACCCTATTCATAATTGCATACAATAACACTCTGTATCGTAAACACTATTTTCTTGCAACTGGTCTAGGAAAAGGTGATACTGTGTACCATAAGTTTTTTGGAAATGCCCTAAATATACAGCTTTGATTGGTTACATGTCACAAACGGATGCAGTCGAGCGGGTGGCAAATGCTGCCAAGCTCAGTCTTTTACATAGGTCAAGTGGGTGAACTGATCAATTTGGGTTGCTATTAATATGTATTTCCAGAAGTACTCTCAACATATTTTTACCATCATACTTTATTTCAGCATCTTCCTGCTTGGCTGTGCTGTGTGAAACCGAATGAACCAAGTCTTGTTGACGTGAATGAAAGACAATTTAAAGTGAACCAATCTAGAACTTTCTTGAAAGCAGTTGTTGACGTACGTGTTCCCTAGACTGAACTTGGGTTGTTTGTCAGTCACAAAGATTGTGTTCTCTGCCAGTAGGATAAAGAGTGCTTTTGGTTCATACACTGTGGAACTTCGTAGATAAATAAAGGAGTAGTAACGGACCGAGGACTGAGCTGTGAGGAACTCCACATTTCATTGTGCCCCAGTCACAGCAGGCAGGTGTCATAGTAAGATTTTTCTGTCACCTACATATTACTCGAGCCACGTCCCCAATTTTCTATTTAAACCACAGTCCTAGGAATGCTTTAGATCGATCGCAAAATATTCCGGCCGATGACATTTTATTGTTTACGGATCCTAGGGGTTGAGGCCCGACGTGCAAAGAGCCGGCCTCGCAGGAGCCCTGCAGCTGCTTGCTATTCCGGGGCGCGATGAGGGCTCGTTAGGCATTCCCCATACTGGGAGCGGGGGCGTCTTAATCCGGCGCTGCAATCTGCTGGCGCCACGCCGCGTGCCGCATCTCAATGGCCAGCGCTGGCGCCAGTAGCCGCCGAGACAGCCCAGACAGTGTGACTTAGTCTCTCAACTACCGAATGTCAGTCATACGCTCGATACAGTGACAGTCGATCTAAATTTCTTGTGTGACAAACTACGGTTAGATTTGTATCGCGCACTACTACGAGGCTTATAATGCGTGTACACTGATCCAGCACGTAACTGATGGATCACGTCTGTACGTGTCCGACGCGCATTACTTGTTTTTTCTGTGACGTACAAATGTAGGCGCATGCACATGATACCACAAATTAGCTTTGTGCAAAATTATAAACTGGTGTAATGAGGAAACGGTCTAGCTTGGACATAGATTCGTGTCTCATTATGCAGAGCTTACGGAGCACTATTAGCATCCAAATAGAGACAAAAAAATATTGCCATAATACGAGTATAGGTGAAAATAGGTATTAAAGTGAAAATTACTAAATAACGAAAGATGTCGTCTCATGTGACTCATAAATATGCTCGGAAACGCAAGTCAAAGGAAAGCTTGCGTCGGAAGGAATCCAAAAAGCGTAAAAAGTCCAATGCCGAATGAATGTGGGAGCTACGGGCGCGTCCGAAAAAAAAAGTCGTAAAGCGATTACGTAGCTGGCAAAACGGGAATAAAGCTGCCAGCAAAAGCCCGAACGTGTGCGGTAGTGTGCGAGTACCGTTAGAAGGCAATAGTGAGAGTAATGAGAATATGGAAATAGATGGCAACGTGACAGGGCCTAACGAGAATGTACCGTGATAACTAAAATGTCGTCGTGTTCTCAACCGTCGCTAGATGCGATAAACTTGCGATTTATCTATTCTGTAACCATTATACTACTCTAAGTAACCATTGTATTAAAGTTATTGATAATTAAAGTACAAATAATACGAAACAACGCGGACCCGAGCTGCGCAGAAAGCTTTTTTTTCGATAATCACGTACTGTTGGGGATGCTGTGATCCGAAACTGTATCCTGCCTTCACGAATCGGCGTGCATACACAGGATACCTTTATTTTGCCGTATCTTAGAGATGTAATCAAATACAGTTCAAAGAAAGGCAAACAAACGTTTGTAGCATTCGTACATTTAGAAAATAGCTTTTGACAATGCTGACTGCGAACAGCAATTCAATGGAATGGACGGCGTCTTGAAAGGAGGATATGGGCTGAATATCAATCAAAATAAAACGTTAATGAGAGACTATATTCAAACTAAATAAGGCAATGTTGAGGGAATTAAGTTAGGAAATGAGATACTAGAAATAGTAATGTGTTTGCGATTTGCTGAGAAAAATAACTGGAGATGGTCGAAGTAGAGAGGATATAAATTGCAGACTTGCAATAACAAAATAAGAAAAAAAAATCTGAAAATGAGGAAGATTAAATTCGGTATCTGTATGTGTAATATATTCGTACGGTATCGCCAGAAACTGTCTGAAAGTTTGTAAGGGCGTAGTAGAGGACGTTGTGCTCAGAAATATGTGTTAAGAACAAAATTCGATAAGTTGCGCCGTTTCTGAGTAAATTAGAATTGAAGTTAGCCAATCAGGCTTTTGTGTGCACAGATTCAAGTTCCCCGTCAGATGCAGTTAGTGCCATTTTATTGGGTCAGTTGTTGTCAAAAGCGTAGATGATAGCGAACGGGACTTCTCAAACTCTGGCTCGGTTTCGATCCATACTATCGACCTATGTCCAATTTTTGTACCACTCCCTTTTTCAGTTTTAGGAAACCAAAGGAAGAATACTTTTGGCTGCACCATTTGTACCGGTCCACTTGAATTTGCGCGTACAACAGCCTTATTAGGTAACTTCAATACTAATTTACTCAGAAACGGCGCAACGTATCACATTTTTTTCTTAAAAATTATTTCTCAGCACAGCCTACCTTTCGACATCCTTACAAACTTTTCAGACAGTTTCTGACCACTCTTTGTATTTCCTTTATTTTCTTTCTTAAATTTTCTTTGTCATTTCGTGATCTTCTGTATATGAACATGTGATGTGAAATTGTAAAATGGTTCAAATGGCTCTAAGCACTATGAGACTTTTTTTTAACATCCGAAGTCATCAGTCCCCTAGACGTAGAACTACTTAAACCTATCTAACCTAAGGACATCACACACATCTACGTCCGAGGCGGGATTCGACCCTGCGACCGTAGGAGAAGCACGGTTCCGGACTGAAGCGCCTAGAACCGCTTGGCCACAGTGGCCGGGCTGGAGGATGAAACTCAGTATATACGCAGTCGGCTCTGTGTGGTTTTCCTGTGTGCGTACGTTCCTCTATTGCAGATAGGAAACAGGCACCATTAGCGACAGCGCTTGCTGTGTACACAAACCACGTGTGGCAATTCCACGTAGAAAACAGTTATCATGAGATTAAAAGGCAAAAATTGGTGCGTAGGAGGAAATGGGAATCTCTAGTCGTCAAATCACCAAGACGTTGAATCGTTCAAGTACAACGATTGATAATTTTGTTAGATGGGGCGCACGATATGGCCAGAACGTAAAATGAGGGCTAAGTAGAAAATTATTTGAGGCATCAAAACGGTTCCTCGTACGCAAAGGCAAGGACCACAAGCCGTTATTCTTCTCAAATTGTTGCTGATTTATAACTATGCCAGACTAGTACGACAAATTTTGTCAAATGTCAAACATCTTGCATTCAAGGAACGACTGCAGGAACCTGCTCTGACACACAAATATAATGAGGTTGGATTGGAGTTTGCTGAGAAACATATGCCATGGACTTGAGAATGAGATAAAGCGGTCGTCACTGATGAGAAGAATTTAGATCTTCTGGATAGATTGCAATATTATTGGCATGACATGAAAACAGAGCAGCAGACAAGAATGAGCAGAAATTTCGGTGGTGGAAGTGTTATGATCTGGGTAGCCTTCTGCGCTACAGGTAAATCAGCCATTGCTTAGCTGAAGACTAGAATGAACTTTAGCATGTACATTGAGATGTTAGAGACAGAACTCATTAGAGTGTATGAGGACATAGTGAACGACAGTCCAAGGCTTCAACAAGATAATGCATCGTTGCATGTTTCTGCTACAATTAAAACTGCTTTGAATATAAAGATATCGATGTCTTACCCTGGCCTGCACGTAGCTCAGATGTAAACCCGTGGTAAACCATCGTGGAACACTTGCAGGGCGTGTTTATTGCAATGGAAACCAATTTGAGGAAATTTGTCAGCTGAAAAGTGTGATACGAGGATAGTGGGCGACAATTTCACTGCAAGAATTACAAGCACTAACAAAGCCGATGCCGAAGAGAATTTTGTAGACAATCGGGAAGAACGGAGGTTGCACTGACGCTGCAATAAAACAGCAGAACAATGAGAGCTGTCAAACTAATTTGAACTCAGGGAATGGAAACGCCGCATTTTGTTACTCATGTTACGAAAGAAAGTATGTAATTCCGCCACGATTCTTTATGTCTTATATGTATCCACTACTTTGATAATAAACGTGACATAGTAAGCTACAGACATCGTACTATTACTTTCTTAGGGACGCTGCCTTTATACTGATTTCCACTACTGTATCTGCCGTAATAGAGTAGAATGGAATAATAGACACCGGTGTCCAAAATTAAAGCAACAAATCGCTATTTCCCCGTTCTGAGTCTAATTCACGATATAAACATACAAAGTGTCAACAGATCCCCGTACGATCGTTTTCTGCGCGGAAGGTGGCATTCCGGTCAACTGACAACCATGCCGATGATGACGTGCCGTCAGTGTAGCTATCAAACTGGGTAGTGTTTGGCGGGTAGTCCCCTATCCACAACTCCTGTGTACACCATCACAGATGGTGCATTATGGCACAGAGAAGACGCCTACCACACTCTCTGCTGTGGAGAAAAAAATGGTTCAAATGGCTCTGAGCACTATGGGACTCAACATCTTAGGTCATAAGTCCCCTAGAACTTAGAACTACTTAAACCTAACTAACCTAAGGACATCACACACACCCATGCCCGAAGCAGGATTCGAACCTGCGACCGTAGCAGTCCCGCGGTTCCGGACTGCAGCGCCAGAACCGCTAGACCACCGCGGCCGGCTCCTGTGGAGAGCCATAGAAAGAATGGAAGCAGGACAATCGCAAACTGATGTGGTCCGATGATTTAATGTGAATCGTTGTGTTGTTTCTCGGATGTGGCGATAATTTATAGAGACCCAAACTGTATCCTGAAGACAGGGCAGGGCCGACCATTTGTGACATCAGAAAGAGAGGACTGTCATTTGGTTGTAAGAGGACGACAGTACCGCCTTAGTACTGCGCGGCAACTGGCATCTGACCTCGCAGCGTCCATTGGACATGTTGTATCGAGGTAAACGGTGTGCAGAAGGCTGTGGCACACTGCCCCTTACTGTCGGAGACCTGCTGTATGCCTACCTCTGACGTGTCTTCACAGAAGGGAACGTCTACAGTGGAGTCGTCGACATGCCACCCGGATGGTCGAACAGTGGGCCAATGTTATTTTCCACAGATGAGTGCAAGTTTGGTCTGGAGAGTGATTCTCAACGGATTCCAATCTGGAGGGAGCGTAAAAACGATTTCGGGACCCAAACACTGTGGAAATAAATATACTGAGGAGGGCAGGGATTATGTTGACCACACGAACACGAAATTGTACGGATGAACCGACAAGGTTTGGCTGCTGTCAAGTGTGGTGACGAGATCCAGGGACCTCACGTGCGGTTGTTGCGGTGCGCGGTGGTCTCGGACTTCGAATTGGTGGACGATAATGCCCGACTTCGTAGAGCACATGTAGTTGATTTTTCTTGGAATATACTGCACGCATGGCGTGGCCTGCTCGCTCTCTCGATTTGAATCGCACTAAGCATGTCTGGGATGCAGGGGAGACGGCTTGCATCACGTCAGCAACCACCAACCACTCTCCAAGTCTTGCGAGCAGCTCTGCAGGTGGAACTGGCGTTATTACCTCAACATGAGATTGACGACATCATTCACAGCGTGACCCGCCGTTGTGAGGCCTGTATTGCATCCACACTGAGCACATTAATCAGTTGTCACAATCTGTGTGCAGATCTGTTAGTTGAAAAAAAAAAAAAAAGAAAATTTTCGTCTACCATTATGTATGTTGCAGTTGTTTACGTTCTGTATTCTGTATGTTGTTGCTGCTTGCTATCATCTTCTAACAACCCTACCACAACAAAGGCCAAAAATTAATTATGATTGTAGTGTTGCTCACGCTGCTAAATACTGCATTTTCGGGCAACAACAAAGTTATGTTACGTGGCAGGTGTTATTAGAGCACAGCTAATAAAGTCATTTCTTGAAATAATGGGTAAACTTGGCACTCATATTTTCGTGTTTCCCACGCTGGTCTCATTCTGAACTCATGGCTCAATCGTCGAAAATCTAGGTAGTGATGATTCCAAGCTCGGATGCAAAGAGGCCTAGGAGTTATTCTCCGATATTCAAAAGTTTTATAGATGTGTTTCATAAACCATTCTTGAAGATTAAACTTTTGCAAGTTAGGACAATGGTGATGTAAAAAAGTATTCAACACTCCGAATTTAAGTTACACTTATTTTTTATTACTTTTGTTGCAATATCACGTAACTCGTTCCAAAACATCACTTCACAATTTAAAACATACTTATCTTCCTCACTGTTAAAGTTCATATTTCATAAACTGACTACAATTTGCGTCTTTTTAACATGACGACTAAAACTTGACTCTCTAATAACCGCTTACGCCCCAAAAAATCAGAGTTACGAGAACGTCAAAGATCATAGTGACAAAAGAAAGAATACACATAAGAATAATATCATGGCAATTAATGAAATCAAATCTGAATGTTGTCACAGAAATATGTTAACTATTTTACAGAAAGAGAGTAGAATAATGCTGGTATCGAGAGGGTGAGGTGGGGTGCCGTAATGGTTACGTAATTCAAGTGCCGTTACAATCAGTTTATTCTGTTTTATGGGAAAATAAATGCAGCCTTAGAAAACGCCGGCCGAGGTGGCCAAGTGGTTCTAGGCGCTACAGTCTGGAAACGCGCGACGTCCTAAGGTCAGTTACGTTTAAGTAATTCTAAGTTCTAGGGGACTGATGACCTCAGATGTTAAGTCCCGTAGTTGTGTTGGGATGTTTGGGGGAAGAGACCAAACAGCGAGGTCATCGGTCTCATCGGATTAGGGAAGGACGGGGAAGGAAGTCGGCCGTGTCCTTTCAAAGGAACCATCCCAGCATTTGCCTGGAGCGATTTAGGGAAATCACGGAAAACCTAAATCAGGATGGCTGGACGCGGGATTGAACCGTCGTCCTCCCGAATGCGAGTCCAGTGAGCTAACCACTTCGCCACCTCGCTCGGTTAAGTCCCATAGTTCTCAGTGCCACTTGAACCATTTGAACCTTTTAAAATTTCTGTTTGTTGCTTTAATTTTGGATGCAAAAATGGTTCAAATGGCTCTGAGCACTATGGGACTCAACTGCCGAGGTCATTAGTCCCCTAGAACTTAGAACTAGTTAAACCTAACTAACCTAAGGACATCACAAACATCCATGCCCGAGGCAGGATTCGAACCTGCGACCGTAGCGGTCTTGCGGTTCCAGACTGCAGCGCCTTTAACCGCACGGCCACTTCGGCCGGCATTTTGGATGCCAGTGTATATTTATTAAACTGTCTTAACCTATGTGAAGACAGTCGTGGTAGTTAATCAGTCGGGAGGCAAAGCAGTTAGGACCGTTTTGTTTAGACTGACTACAACAGCACTTTGACCAAACACTTCTTACTAAAAGGAACCTGAAAAATGGAATAAATATTACATGTTATCCAATAAAAAGACGGAAGAAAAAATTTCTGTTTCCTGGTGGGATTCAGGGGGTTGGGTGGGAAACAAAAAAATCTGTTTATGATTTCTGGGGAAACGAAATGAGCGTCGTGCACTGCTAGACGGCCTGTAAGGAGGCGGGGGAAGGAACCTGCGCGGCGGTATTACATGAAATATTCATCCCGTCCGCGCTGGCCTCGCGACGCGACAGCGGCCGCGCCCAGCGATTACGCGCGGCGGGGCTCAATTTTTAACGCCTCCCTCCCTCCCTCCCGCCCACCGTCCCTCCCCCGCCACCCACCGACTGTAGCCAAGTTTGATTTACACGGCGGGGGGCTTTCTGTCCCCACATCCCACGCGGCCGTGTTTGCGCAGGAGCTCTATTAGGCTCATATTTGACGTGGAATTACAGGTTCGCCAAATAAACAGAGCGGTTCCGGGCAGGGAGCAGGAGCGGCCGCCGTATTCATAAGGCCTGCCCGGCACACACACACCGGTGTTTGGTCTGGCCGCCTCGTCCCTTGCCAGTGTAAACCCGCGGACGTCGTAGCCGCCGCCCGCTGGCCGCTGGATTTACCGACGATTTCCGCCGCCGCTGGCAAGGACGGGGCACGCCCGCCCGCCCGATTGAATATTAATGTCTGTTGCTGCGCAAGGAGAAGGAGCAGCGCACGTGTAATGTTGTGATCGATGTCGGCAAACAGCGCGGTCGACAGGTTACAGGGATCGGGCCGGAGGCGAAATTGCCCGCCCGGGCAAACACGCGGCGACCCGCCATTAAAATTGTACCCGTGTCCGGTGTATTACTGTGCAGCGTCTGCCACGGAAACACGGTTCGTTTGGTGTGTGTCTTGCAGCGTTGTTGGTGTACTCGTAAATCAATTTCCCCAATCCGGCGGCGGTGGTGGTATAACAGTCCGGAACGAAGTGTAATCGAGACCACCGGTGGGTGTGTCTACGGGTCACCACGAACAGTATAAGGTCTTCTGATACAACGGAAACAGTGATAGTCATGAATGCTGACGAGTACTCCTTAACTCATAACGACCAGGAACATTTAATTACCAGTGTCGACCAATAAATAACGCCCAACCATTTTTTTCCCAGGACAGGTTAATTCTATTCCTAAGGACTAGATTTTCGGGACAATACCAACCAACATTGTTTTACATGTAGGGGAGAGTGTTGTACTTCGGAACACTTTTCAGCCTCTTGCCTCTAACTGTCTCTGTAATGGAATTTAATATTATACATTGTTGAGGACCCGTTTTTTTTCTAATTCCATTGTAAAGCTCATTTCTGGATGTAGTTCGTGCAGTGCTTTATGTATTTGCTGAATGTTTGTGCTGGTTCCGTCTATTAAGAACAAAGTATCGTGAACATATCTAAAACAGGGGAAGTGTGGTACGTCCGTTGTTGTTTTCTATCTACATAAATGATATTTTGCATAGGGTGGATAGCAATGTGCAGATTTGATAATGATGCTGTGGAGAACGGGAAGGTGTCGTCGTTGAGTGACTGTAGGCGGATACAAGATGACCTGGACAGGATCTGTGATTGGTGTAAAGAATGGCAGCTAACTCTAAATATAGATAAATGTAAATTAATGCAGATTAATAGGAAAAAGAATCCCGTAATGTTTGAGTACTCCATTAGTAGTGTAGCGCTTGACAGAGTCACGTCGATTAAATATTTGGGAGTAACATTGCAGAGCGATATGAAGTAGGACAAGCATGTAATGGCAGTTGTGGGAAAGGCGGATAGTCGTCTTCGGTACATTGGTAGAATTTTGGGAAGATGTGGTTCATCTGTAAAGGAGACCGCTTATAAAACACTTGAGTACCGCTCGAGCGTTTGGGATCCCTATCAGGTCGGATTGAGGGAGGACATAGAAGCAATTCAGAGGCGGGCTGCTAGATTTGTTACTGGTAGGTTGGATCATCACGCGAGTGTTACGGAAATGCTTCAGGCACTGTAAAGGAATGGAGGCGTTCTTGAGGTTTATTTGATGTAGTACAATGTGTTTTGTTTTCCTTTGTTAGCCATATGTATGTTTATGGATTAAGCATTTTTTCGTTATGTTGGATGCCTTTACTGCTGTTGCGTTTTGGTGTATTACTGGCAATATCGCTGTATCAATGGCGACTTTTGTTGTCACTTGTAATGGTACTTGAATTGCTTAACCATTACGGCACCTCACCTCAACCTCTCGATACCAGCAATATTCTACTCTCTTTCTGTAAAATAGTTAACATATTTCTGTGACACCATTCAGATTTGATTTCATTAATGTAGAGGTACTTCGATACATCGGTATGTATATATTGTCATGATATTATTCTTATGTGTATTCTTTCTTTTGTCACTATGATCTTTGACGTACTTGTAACTCTGATTTTTGGGGGCGTAAGCGGTTATTAGAGAGTCAAGCTTTGGTCGTCATGTTAAAAAGACGCAAATTGTAGTCAGTTTATGAAATGTGAACTTTAACAGTGAGGAAGATATTTTCAAGTATGTTTTATATTGTGAAGTGATGTTTTGGAACGAATTACGTGATATTGCAACAAAAGTAATAAAAAAAGAAGTGTAACTTAAATTCGGAGTGCTGATTACTTTTTTACATCACCATTGTCCTAACTTTCAAAAGTTTAATCTTCAAGAGTGGTTTATGAAACACATCTATAAAACTTTTGAATATCGCAGAATAACACCTAGGCCTCTTTGCATCCGAGCTTGGAGTCATGAGTTCACAACGAGACCAGCGTTATCCATTCTTTGAAGAAATGACTTTATTAACTGTGCTCCTATGACACCTGCCACATAATATAACTTTGTTGTTGCCCGAATATGCAATATTTAGCAGCGTGAGCAACGCTACAATCATAATTAATTTTTGACCTTTGTTGTGGTAGGGTTGTTAGACATTCTAAAATTTTTTGCTGTTTCAATATTTAGTTTAGATTGTATGTTATATTTTAGATCTTCATGTAATAGTGTATGTTCGTCTGTGAATATAAGCTTCGTCAATTTTTTTATGCTGCGATAGAACTGAAATGGGGATGTAGTTGTTTTTTATCATGTGCTGAATTTTCTTTTTCTGGGTCGCACTTACTTGTTGCCTTGTATAATCTACATATTGGTCTATAAATCTAGCTATGTCGTCATATATTAAAGAATTAGTACTACTGTTAAGTTTAAAATGAGATATACGCATTTATTGATTAGATGATTTTTGTGGTAAGGTTTATCCTTAATTTCTTACTCCATACATGATTTTTCTCCAAAATTCTCGATTCTTCTCATAATTTTTTTATCCCACTATGATCTTGATGTATATGTAGGCCAGAATGGTTTTGTGTGGTATACACAATTTATTGAAATTTGTACTTACTGTTAGTTTTATCATTTCCAATTTTAAGTGTATGTAAGGGGGCATGTTCCCCATGACGTGGTGTTCCCCATGACGTGGTATGACTTAAGTGTCAACTGTTGACCTTGCTTTCCTTGCTGTCTTTACAGTCACTCACTCAGATGGCTTAACGCCAGCTTTAACGCACGTTTTTATCAGATGTTTGTGATCTCCCTAATTCAGACGTTGGAGATTTTATTCATTTAATCTTCGCCATTTCCAGGTCCCAGCAATTTGGAGAACAACTCCTGTCTAAAACGAGAGACCTTATGGTACCGTACCATTCCCTACACAGATTGCCCCGGTCTTCTAAAAAAAATAAAAAAAGGGTGAGACGTGAGGCGTTTTAGTTAGCAAATTTAAATGTGACCTGACACCAATCGATAAGGTGCAGACTACATTTTAATTAAAGTATCTCGAAAAGTTGCGAATTTACAAATTTCTTCTTAAACATTTTTATGGACAAAATTTTTTAGAAATAATTTTGTTATTACTTCCTTATGTAAACATCAATGAGCGTTTTTTTTTTTTTTCACGTCGAACCACCCATCTTTGGTGTACGTCAGATCAATCACTTCTTAGATGCTTGAGCTTTTTTTTCTCCTAAGATTTTTTCATTCTCTGTGATCTCTTCTTTCTTTCCTCCTCTGATATCTGAATCGGCTTCCTGGTGTTGATCTTAGCTTAGAACCACTTAGTCTTGTCTTTGGTCACGGTCTTGACTGGAGCATTCTTTAACATGACTTCGGTAATCTGGAGTTCTCTCAAATCCTTTTCCACTTCCTTAAACCAATTGGGTTTAGTCTTTTTCTTTGTAAAGAAAGTCAAAGATCTGTTTAATTAATCGGTATTCATTCGGGGTATGTGTCCATAGAAAACAATCCTTCGTTTCCTCATAGTTTTCGAGAGTCTCTCAGACTTTGCGTAGAGCCTTCATTGCTATAGCAAACTTGTTTGTTATTTTGGAATTCGGGACTCATGATCTTCCTCTAAATTTTCCTCTCCTTGATTTCCAATTTCTCCATTTGACCTTTCCTCCCCATTACTAGTGTCTCTGCCGCATAGAGTACTTCCGGCTTAATTGCTGTGTTATAATTCCTTATTTTGGTGTTCACAGAGAGGGATTTCTTATTGTATGTGTTTTTGGTTTTCTGGAAAGCTAGTTCCATTTTGGTCCTTCTTGCTTTCATTGCTTTCCCTTCAAAGTTGCTCCATTCAATTCATTCCCCTGGGTACTTTAAACTCCTAACCATCTGTATTTTTGGAGCTCCCACTTTAATTCTCTTAGGAGTATCTAGTATATTAGTCATAACCCCGTGTTTTCGTAAGAAATCTTAAGTCCTATCGTCCCTGCTTGCTCTTGTAACTCGGCAATTTGTTCTCTAGCTTCCTCCCACGTTTCCAAGAGCAGCGCCATGCGTCAGCAAAAGGACGGATTCTTGAGCGTCTTCTGGATGATATTTAGAGTTTTCCCGTCCAAGCTAAACTCGTCCAAAATATTGAACAATGACTTTCTATCTATGGAATCGTAACCTTTTTCGAAGTCAACAAAAGTCGCTGCATATGGTTTCCCAATCTGCTTTTGATATGCCAAAATGTTTCTGAGGTTTAAGATCTGTTCAGGGCAGTATCTTCCTTTCCTAAACCCAGCTTGATATTCCCCAGTTTGACAATCCAACTGAGATTCCACTCGTTCTAGTAAATCTCTTGGACAATATCTTGTAGGTCACATCCACCAGGGAAATCCCTTTATAGTTGTTGGGATCAGATTTAGGATATTTTTTGCGAAGAAGGAGTATTAGGGCCATTTTCCATTCCTCTGGAATGATTCCTTTCTTACATATCCCCTCAAAAAGTTTCTGGAGTAAAACAATTGCATTTTTAATCTAAAAAGAGCGTTTTACTTTTTATTTCTTTTTTTTTTACTATTAGTGAAGAAATTTTGTTTAGTTAGTTTAAGGTAATACACTGATGCGCCAAAGAAACTGGCATAGGCACGCGTATTCAAATACAGAGGGAAGCAAACAGGCAAAATACGGTTCTGCGGCCGACAACGCCTATATAAGACAACAAGTGCTTAGCGCAGTTGTTGGATCTATCACAGCTGCTACAACGGCAGATTATCACGATTTAAGTAAGTTTGAACGTGGTGTTATAGTCGTTGCACGAGTGATAGAAGACAGCATCTCCGAGGTAGCGATGAAGCGGTGGTTTTTTCGTACGGACATTTCACGAGTGTACCGTGAATATCAGGAATCCGGTAAAACATCAAATCTCCGACATCGCTGCGGTTGGAAAAATATTCTCCAAGAACGGGACCAACGACGACTGAAGAGAGTCGTCCAAAGTGACAGATATGCAACCCTTCCGCAAACTGCTGCAGATTTCAGTTCTGGGCCATCAGAAAGTGTCAGCTTGCGAACGAAACAGGATTGATATGGGCTTTCGGAGCCCAAAGGCGACTCGTGTGTCCTTGATGATTGCACGACACAAAGCTCTACGCCTCACCTGGGGCCGTCAACAGCGACGTTGAACTGTTGATGACTGCAAACATGTTGCCTGGTCGGACGAGTCTCGTTCCAAATTGTATCGAGCGAATGGACGTGTACGGGTATGGAGACGACCTCATGAATCCATGGACCCTGAATGTCAGCAGAGGACTGTTCAAGCCGGTGGAGACTTTGTAATGTCGTGCAGCATGTGAAGTTCGAGTGATATGGGACCCCTTATACGTCTATATACGACTATGACAGGTGACACGTACGTCTGATCACCTATATCCATTCATGTGCATTGTGCATTCCAACGGACTTGGGCAATTCGAGCAGGACAATGCGATACACCAAACGTCCAGAACTGCTACAGAGTGTTTCCAGGAACACTCTTCTGAGTTTGAGCAGTTCCGCTGTCTCCAGATTCCCCAGAAAGGATCATTATTTAGTATATCTCCAATGACTTGCAAATAGCTGTTGAGAAGAGATCTCCAAATCCTCGTACTCTTACGGATTTACGGACAGCCCTGCACGATTCGTGATGTCAGTTCTCTCCAGCACTAGTTCAGACATTACTCGAGTCGTGTTCCGGCACTTGAGCGTGTTCGCGGGGGCAGGTATATCAATTTCTTTGGCTCTTCCGTGTATATCCATTTTCACATATTCAGAAACGTAAAATTTTCAACTTAGCGAAATTCAAGAACGTGGTATGCTATGATTACAAAATTAATTGGGATCACCATTGTTATCAGTGAACCCAAACGAATACCTGGGTATGGGAGTTGGTCGAGGTATGAAATGGAATGATCACGTAAGCATAGTTACACCTAAGCCAAGTGACATACCTTGGTTAATTGAAAGTGCACTCGGAATATATGGTCAGTCTAGAAAGTTGATTGTTTATAAATGACTAGTATGACTCACTGTAGAATAATACTCTGGCGTGTTAGATCCGTATCAAGTAGGGCTATCAAGATTATTAGGATATCCGACAGAACAGATACCACACGCACACACACACACACACACAAATTGACGGCCAAATATGATTCCTTTAGTGCAGATGCACACCACGTTCCATTTCCTCTCGCGGGAATAGGCCTACAGATCGCGATGCTAGCGAGAGATACATCAGGGACGCCACGTCAGCTTATGACAACTTTGGAGTATGGGTCGGCCACGAAGCGCATCCGGATGGCCGAGGCGGTGAAGGTAACCGCTTTAGAGATACCGAACACCCGGGTTCGAGCCCCGGTCCGGCACAAAATTTCAGCTCGCGTCGTTAATTTCAGTACCCTAATGAGGCCGTCGTGGGAATAGTTTCCCTGAATATTAAGATTGCTTTAGTTGTAATGCGCACAGAGGTATCTCTGTTACCAGTTGGTTCGAACAACACGCAAGTATTACACAGATGCTTCAGGAACTTTTCGAGTAAGACTATGTAGGAAATTCAGAAAACAGGAATTTGAAGCTGACCGCAGATCGTTCTGCTGCCGCCCGCATACTTTTAGCGTAAGGGCCACGAAGATACGAGGAGTTAGGGCTTTTACAGAGGTTTATGCACAATCGTTTTGTTGCGAATGGAACAGTGAAGGAAATGACTATTAGAGGTACAAGCTATCCTCCGCCACGCACAGTATGATGGCTTGCATTGTATGTACTCGTATATGTAGATGTAGATCTAAGCAGTAATTCTTCCCGCGTGACGCAAGCGACGCAATGGAAAGAAACCTTAATACGTGATACAATAGAAAACACCCTCTGTCACTCACCTCCCAGCATTTTGCAGCAGATATAAATATAAGCTTACACTCGCATGACCATTATGGCACTACAAGGTATTTCCATCATCCTACTAATGAATCAGTTTCTGACATTCACTTCATCTATAACCAAACATATCTGACTGCTCTACTTCACATCCCCACACGTGGTTATCAAAACGTATTTTATGACAATACTGACACCAACTGCAGAATAGTAAGTGGCTGCCGCGTTTTATTTTATTTTATTTTTATTGTTTAAGAAAGTGCTTTTGTCCTTTGCCTATATTGATAGTGCCCGGGCTTTGCATCAGGCTAATATTTTTTCTAGAACTAACTGCTCATTTTTTCCAATTTTCCGCTTCTAAATATTAATATTTCACATATTTATGAGCAAAAAAAAAAATCATGGAAAGATGATTTGCAATCGCCAACTTACCCTACTACGGCTCCCAACAAAATTACTTTTGTCGCCACCGATAATGCAATCACAAAATGAGTTTCCGCGGCGCTGCGGAGGTGCTATTTCGGTGAAAGCAGGGGTGCTCCATGGCGCTCCCGGACTGGGAAACCGAGCGCTCCGGAGGCCGGGTAATCGTAACACGATTACGCGCCCGTCCTTAAATCCCGGTGCGATGCGAGTCGTTGCAGCCCCACTCCGTTATTAATTAGGATTCCATTATCAGCGCGGCCACTTACAGAGCGTAGGCGGGTAAAACTAATTCCGCAGTCCGCGACGTGCCTGCCGTAATTAAGAAACACCGTCGGATTACTTTTTCAGATACAGGAAATCCTTTTACACAGGATTTTAGAATTAGCGCTGTGCGAGTGAGCCGTGCCGCAAACACTACTGCCGCAGGTAAGCTGCGATCCCCATATGACGCTTGGGCACGTTGCTCAGACTGTGGTAGGTGGCACTGATATACAGGGAATGTGAATAAGAACCACAGTCTTATGGATAATGGAATGACGACAATGAATATTTGTGGCAGACAGTGACTTGGAGCCGAATTTCTCGCTTTAGGCGAGCAGTTGCCTTCGGCTATCTCTGTACGTATGACGGCCAGACCCAAACTTTTACATATCGTCGTTCATCATGAGACACAGCCTGTACTCGTACGTTACGTATATTCTCGCCCAGGAAGGACATTCAAGGATGTTCTAAGGAACCTTTTATCGTACTTCTTAATAACACAGACGTTTCTATTCCGTACTCGGCACTGAAATAGTCTGCGGACTCGACGCGTAAACCGCTGAAGAGTCGTCGAACACAAATGCCCTTCCCAGACTCGGAGCAACATCACAGTTGATTATCCACTATGGCCACTGACAGTGGATCAGCAGGATTTGTCGCTTGTCTGAGGCAATACATTAATACACTTACAGGATAACAATTATTGAACTATATGAAAAACAAATGTAAATTAGTCACAAACTACGGCGTTCACACACTATATTCAACATGTAGTGTGTGACAAGTTGGGAATTTTGGTTAGTCTGGAACTGTATCCGGGGAGCCGAAGCTATTAAGGGGACCACTCGCGTAAACTGGAAATCCAGTTTCGATTCCAGGACCGCCACAGGTTTTCACTTGCCGCCACTGAATTATTTCAAGACGGGTAATACATAATGCGCACAAGAATCAAGAGGGAACAGTAATATCGAAAGACAAAGAACGACATGGTTAGATTAAAAAGGGTATAAGACAGGGTTGCAGACTATCGTTCCTGCTATTCAATCTATACGCAGAAGAAGCAATGACGGAAATAAAAGGAAGTTTCAAGAGTGGGATTAAAATTCAATGTGAAAGGATAACAGTGATAAGATTCGCTGATGACATTGCTATTTTCAGTGACAGTAAAGAAGAATTACAGTATCTGCTAGATGGAATGAATAGTCTAATGAGTATAGAATATGCCTGAGTGTAAACCGGAAAATGACGGAAGTAATAAGAGGAAGCAGAACTGACAAAAGTGAGAAACTTAACATATAAATTGGGGATCACGAAGTAAACGACAGTAAATACTGTGCTACCTTGGAAGCAAAATTACCCATTACAGACGAAGCAAGGACGAAATAAAATGCGGACCAGCACAGGGAAAGAGTGCATTTCTGGCCAGAAGAAGTCTTTTGGTATGAAATATTGGCGTTAATTTGAGGAATAAATTTCTGCGGATGTACGTCTGGAGCACAATATTGTATTGTAGTGAACCATGGAGAGCGGGAAAACTGGAAGACAGGCGAATCGAAGCGTTTGAGATGTGTACTAGAGAAGAATGTTGACTATCGGGTGGACTGATAAGGAATGAAGACTGAAGAGAAGAAGGGACAGGGTGAAAGGACAAGTGTTAAGGCACCAGGGATTTACCTCCGTAGTACTAGAAGGTACTACAGAGGGCAAAGACTATGGGAGGAGATTGGAATACGTCCACCAAATAAAAGAGAAAGTAGTGTGCAAATGGCACTCAGAAATGAAGAGGTCGGCTCAGGAGACGAATTCTTGGCGGGTCGCATGAAACCATGTGATAATTCAACAAAAAAAAGAAAAAATAACGGAAGAAGTGGACACGAACTCCGCAATTCAGAAAAGGTGAAGGAAGTTCCCACTCCTTCCCCTACCCGAATTACACACCTTGTTCAGGCAGAAGAGTAGTTCACACTAGCACCTAACATTTTTTAGTATAACGTGAGAAGAGCACGTATAAACGCTCAATTTCAATAGTTCCTGTCAAGAGAACCAAACAAAGACAACTATTCGCCGACAACGAAATTATGCAATGGTAAAATAGTCAGACTGCACTCATTGAACTATGTTTCATACAATGTCTAAAAGGTATCTTTAGTTTAAATACATATTCTGATTAAAAACGCTTGTAACTGAAGCTCGTTATAAGACTTTTTCCTCTTTCTAAGCACTTTTCCTTCTTACTGCTGTCAGAGTATTCGAGATGATAATTTAGGTTTTTTTTTATTTTTTAATAAATAGAAATGTAGACATTGGGCCAACATTGCTACACTCCTATAGTTTGGATTAATAAAGTGTTACGGAGAGTGTCCTAGAAATAACCACAGGTCTGGTCGTCGTTGTAAAGTTCGCGAACTGACAGTAAGGGCAATTTATAGCAGAGTTCTGTTGTTGCACCGGTAAGAGTTGTGGATTTGGCACGGACCGCGAGGAACAGCCCGTACACTCGTATTTCAGCGTAAATTCACTGATTCGCTTGACCCCAGCGACACCCACACAATTTTACGTTCTGTCGTAAAACTGTGTCGCTCTCTTTCCGTTTGCAGGCGCAACAAATCTGTCGGGATCACAAGATGAAATTTTCGTTTCGGCGCGCTTCCAATCACCCGAATGCAGGCTCATCAATCAACAAATCCCAGATGTGACAATTACGGTGGACTACTGCTTTATCATTTCAGCAATGAAAATTAATTACGTTTAGCGACGCCTTTTATTAAATCCTTTCCAAACTGACAACAGTTTTCATTTGCTCAGTCACTCGGCTCTTAATTAATCAAGCGCGAGAGACGGAATTCGTACCGGTATATAAATAACGGCCGAGTCAATTGTGACACGGTTCGCCTCAGAACGAGGGCGGCGCGAGAGGCGGGATTAAGATACAGCGTGTGATTTATAGCGATTGAACAGCTCTCTCTCGTCGCGCGCTTAGCGCTGCCCGCCATGACGCACGTAGCTGCTGCCCGCCTATTGCGCGCTTGGCACTCGGCCACATCCGAGCTCCTCCTACGTGATGCGAGGTACGTCTGAAATCAGTTGCACTCCGCGAAAGACAGTTCTGATTGTCGTCTTCCCTAAACCGTGAAAGTCGACTATTACGTTTCCAGCTTACAATACTCAAATTGCTGCTTTCACAGTTCAGTTACTTCGCGTATTACACTGAAGCGCCTAAGAAGCTGGTACAGGCATGGGTATTCAAATACAGAGATGTGCAAACATACGGTGCTGCGGTCGGCAACGCCTATTTGAGACAACAAGTGTCTGGCACAGTTGTTAGATCGGTTACTGTAGCTACAATGGCAGGTTTTCAAGATTGAAGTGAGTTTGAACGTGGTTCTATGGTCGGCGCACGAGCGATGGGAGACAGCATCTCCGAAGTAGCGATGAAGTCGGAATATTCCTGTACGACCATTTCACAAGTGTGCCATGAATATCCGCAATCCGGCAAAACATCAAATCTTCGACATCGCTGTGGCCGGAAAAATATCCTGCAAGAACAGGACCAACGACAAATGAAGAGAATCGTTCGACGTGACACAAGTGGAACCCTTCCGCAAATTGTTGCAGATTTCAGTGCTGGGCCATCAACAAGTGTCGGTGTGCGAACCATTCAACGAAACATCATCGATATGGGCTATCGGAGCCGAATACTAATTGTGTACCCTTGATGACTGCACGACACAAAGCCTTACACCTCGCCTGCGATTGTCAACACCAACATTGGACTGTTGATGACTGGAAACATGTTGCCTGGTCAAACGAGTCTCGTTTCAAATTGTATCGAGCGGATGGAAATGTACGGGTATGGAGACAATCTCATGAATCCAAGGACCGTGCATGGCACCAGGGGACTGTTCAAGCTGGTGGAGGCTCCGTAACGGTGTGGGGCATGTGCAGCTGGAGTGAGATACGACTCTGACAGGCGACACGTACGTAAGCATCCTGTCTGATCACCTGCATCCATTCATGTCCATGGTGCATTCCTGCGGACTTGGCCAATTCCAGCAGGACAATGCGACACCACACATGTCCATAATTACTAGAGAGTGGCTCTGGGACACTTTTCTGAGTTTAAACACTTCCGCTAGCTCCAAAGTCCCCAGACATGAGTAATATTGAGCGTATCTCGAATGTCTTGCAACGTGCTGTTCAGAAGAGATCTCCACGTCGTCGTACTCTTACGGATTTATGGACAGCCCTGCAGGATTTATGGTGTCAATCACCTCCAGTACTATTTCAGACATTAGTCAAATCCATGCCACGTCGTGTTGCGGGACTTCTGTATGCTCGCGGGGGCCTTACAGTGTAGAAGCAGTTCTGTACATAGTTATCGACAGCGAAGAACGTAGGTATCTTTGGGCCAGGTAGTATTCTTTAAGTTTCAGCTGAGTCGACCAATCACATTATGGCCCGCCTCGCTGGGAATGTTGGATCATGACTCTGAATAAGCGTTTTGGTTTGAATGAACGCTTTGTGTCCTGGTGTGCTCGGAGTACGACTTGTTTGGGAGTCTGATGGCGCGGGTTGTTTTTTGCTGACCGTAGTGGTGGTAAGAAGCAGTTCGACTACGTGCAGTGAGAGCACACACTTGAATTGCGATTCTCTTAATTGTTCACATGGACCATATGGTTCATGCGTAATTAGTTTAAATCACATCACAAAGTTACTGAAACTTTCATGTTTTAGACGCTTGTCTCACATGTGATGAGTATTTCTGACTTAGTGACGAGACTATGTTTCGAGGCTCGGTTCAGAATCTATTTATTATTAGGGCACCCCCATGACAGAACTCTTAATTTAGTCACAATCTTTGTCAGTAAACATCTGTCAGTGTTTTGCCACTTGTATAGGTCTTGCCCTGTTTGATTTTCTTGCGTGTTGGAACTATGTGTGCCAGGTGTTTTCATGGCATTCATATTACACGCACTATTGTGATTCAGACTACTTTTGACAGCCAATTACATGGATTTACATGAAAATATTCTTTAAAATCAATGTTTCCTTGCCAGTCAGTTACCTACACTGGTGTCCAAAATTAAAGCAACAAACGTAAATGTTGCAAGGTTGCCCTTATTTTCTCACAAAGCAGTATAAACGGGTGATAGTAAAGTACAAACAATGTAAAGATTACAGAACGTAATCAACTGCAACATGCATAACGATAGAAAAAGAAAGTTGTCTTATTTCGAACTTAACGGATTTGTACAGGCGTTCTGACAACTGGTCAACGTGCTCAGTGTTCCGCCGTGATGCCAGAGCGCCGCCACGGCGGCCAGGAATGTTACAGCGGAGAGGGCTGTGAGGCGACGTCAGCCAATAGTACGCTGACGGACCCCTCTCTGGGACGACACCGAGGCAGGAGCGGCTCTGCACGAAGAGAATAAGCGCCGCTCCGCCTAGCCGCTGCCCGAGTTGAAGTCGAGCCGACCTACGTACGCTACAGCAGTGACTTAGAAACTGTACTAGTTCTCTTGTATTACGATTTGTACGTACTGAAGAGCTTATTTACGTTTGTCTGTCGCCCCTTGCTTGTGACACGTCTATATCTAACAATGTGAAGTATTGTAATCATTTCCTTTTGTAGTAAACTCCATTACTACGATTTACTTGAAATGTTGTTAGCGATCCGAGAAAGCAGCTTTCGTATGCATCCTATATTAAACGAGTGGGCAGAACACTACACTCAGTAAAGAGTGTGATCACCTCTGCCACCAATACAAAAAAAATGGCTCTGACCACTATGGGACTTAACTTCTGAGGTCATCAGTCCCCTAGAACTTAGAACTACTTAAACCTAACTAAGGACATCACATACATCCATGCCCGAGGCAGGATTCGAACCTGCGACCGTAGCGGTCGCGCGGTTCCAGACCGTAGCGCCTAGAACCGCTCGGCCACACAAGCCGGCTGCCACCAATACAGGCCTGACAATGACGGGATATGCTGTTCAGCTAATAACGCCCATTCTTCCTGCAGAGCTGCTCACAAGTCTTGAAGAGTGACTGGTGGATGCTGACGTGATGCAATCCGTCTTTCTAGTGCATCATAGACTTGCTCCAAGGGATTCAAATAGGAGAGCGAGCAGGCCGCGCCATGCGTGCAATGTCTTACGTTTCCAAAAAAACATCAACCACCCATGCTCTATGAGATCGAGAATTATCTTCAATCAGTACGGAGTCTGGGTTCACAGCACCTCGCAAGAACGGCGCATGAGATCCCAAGTTCTTCTCACGGTACCTGACCATACTTAAATCCTGCTGATTCACCTGTACGACTTTATGGAGAGGTGTTCGAGTGGTCAACATAAAACCTGATTTGGGGGAAGGGGCCAGACAACTAGGTCATCGGCCTCATTGGATTAGGGAAGGACGGGTGAGGAAGTTGGCCATGCCTTTTCAAACAAACCATCCCAGCACTAAGCCACGATGGCTCTCACGTTTTTCACATATGATGAAATGCTCGTTACGATTACAGAGGTTCGGGCAAGTTCAGTTCCCTTTTGCTATGCCTATTAAAAATTGCTGCGCAATTAAGGAAACGGACACTGCCTAGATAATTTTCGATAAACTCTTTGCATTCAGATCGCATTACGTCTTTGATTCATGAGTCTAAATATTGTTTATGAGAGCGCATACGTTTTAATTCAGGGCATTTCCGGACTTACTTTCCCCAGTAATCAGTTTTGAAAACCCGGCAGGGAACTCAACAGCAGCTTAAGCCAATTGGTACGAAGAGGAAATGAACAGTTTTCACTCGCATCCTTCCCCAGTTCGAGACAGCGTTTCATGTCTGCATTCCTATTTACACGTTCCTATCAGCCCACAACAAGAGACCGTGGAGTGCACAGACTGCCTGAATCCTCTATGCATGCCGCCCCCACCCCCTTCCTCCCCCCATTCGGCTCCATGTTGCACGGAACCGATGGACGGCAAGTCCGTATCAGTCTGAGGTAATGCATCAGATGAAGTAGGAATGTTGCCGATAGAAGCTGAAGCGTCCACTCAAACAGTAGGATTTCAGGTAACGTGACGTCTGTAGCTGTTTTCTGACAAAGTGATCTTTACTGACAAAGTGATCTCGATAACAATGAAGACTCACATGGCTCTGAGCACTATGGGACTTAAAATCTATGGTCATCAGTCCCCTAGAACTTACAACTACTTAAACCTAACTAACCTAAGGATAGCACACAACACCCAGTCATCACGATGCAGAGAAAATCCCTGACCCCGCCGGGAATCGAACCCGGGAACCCGGGCGCGGGAAGCGAGAACGCTGCCGCACGACCACGAGCTGCGGGCCAATGAAGACTGGCTGTGGTAACTTGGTACAAAGAACACGCGAGTGTTACAATTGAAGAATATGAACGTTAGCCGTGTCTTCTCGATATCGAGAGCAAAGATTATCACAACAAGAACAAAGGTGATTCGATGTCAAACGGAACACTCTGTACGTTAAAAGATTGTAGGACACAGAGAACAGTCGAGGAAACGAAAAACAAAATAAAAGCTCTTAGTTGCCAGCACTGCCGAGACCTCTAAGAGAAGTCGTATTGTCAGTGAAGATGTTTACGGGTCGTAAGTACAGACTTTTGACAGCCTTCGATTCAGCATTAGTATGGGAAATCAGAAGAGCCCATAACTTTTCCGTGGAAGTAATTGCTTTCCTGGTTCTTTCATTTCTGTTTCACAAGATCCATAAGTGTCCTCTCTCAATTAATTTCAAAACGAATATTCATACTTTACAATGAGTTTTTTTCGAAGCACTTTCAAGTTTCCTCTCTCTTTCCGTCTGCTCATTCATTTTTTCCACGTATACACTAACCATTTCCTCTTTTGACGTTGTTCACTGTCATAGCAACAAACGCAGTGGCCGCAGAGCAAGCAAGAACCGCTGATTTCCTTTCATCACTTGACGCCGTGACAACTTACTCTGTTTAAATGCACAACTGATGTAAGCTTTGTGTCGCCTATAACCAGACGCGGCCTATTCTGTTCACTACAGCGGGTGTTTTGCTACTCGCTTTAAGGGCTGTATAAATGGGTACAAATGGTTCAAATGGCTGAGCGCTATGGGACTTAACATCTGAAGTCATCAGTCCTCTAGACTTAGAACTACTTAAACCTAACTAAACTAAGGACAGCACACACATCCATGCCCGAGGCAGGATTCGAACCTGCGACCGTAGTAGCAGCGCGGTTCCGGATTGACGCGGTTCGAACCGCTCGGCCACAGCGACCGGCATAAATGGGTCAAATGACTTCTTTATCAGCAGGACGTCAAACTCTAATCTTTTTATTTTTTCTTTCTTTTCGTGTCTAAACTAGACAGTGTACTGGCGCCAACTATGAAGCGTGTGGAAACCAAAAACGGTGCTAAGTCTATGGACGAAAATGCAGTAGAGCTCACGTTACGACTGCCCATAACGTGATCCCAAATAGGTACCAATGAACGAATGCAGAATCGCCATACAAAACAAAATGCAACTACACAGAATTACATATCAAACATCATGCCCAGAAAAGGGACATGAAAGTTGTATTCGTGAGCTGGATTCAAAATGGTTCAAATGGCTCTGAGCACTATGGGACTTAACAGCTATGGTCATCAGTCCCCTAGAACTTAGAACTACTTAAACCTAACTACATCACACAATACCCAGTCATCACGAGGCAGAGAAAATCCCTGACCCCGCCGGGAATCGAACCCGGGAACCCGCGCGCGGGAAGCGAGAACGCTACCGCACGACCACGAGCTGCGGACAGAGGAGCTGGATTCAACGAAAGCTGCAACGACGGTACATGAACTGCCGATCGACCGGTATTTATACGAGACCGGTATTTGTCTCTCGTCGAAACCTAGTGATCATGTCACTTGTCGCTGCGGAGACGCAAACGCATAGGCTGAATGCGGAAGAAACTGCATTGCTGATTCAAAAAATTTGTGACCGCTCACGTAAAAGCGCGTTGGTCGTCCTCTGGAATTAACATAGCTGCGATTCCGCGTGGTCTGGGTCCTTACTACGACGGCAGTTCAATAAGTAATGCAACACATTTTTTTTCTGAAACAGGGGTTGTTTTATTCAGCATTGAAATACACCAGGTTATTCCCCAAACTTTTAGCTACACAACACTATTTTTCAACGTAATCTCCATTCAATGCTACGGCCTTACGCCACCTTGAAATGAGGGCCTGTATGCCTGCACGGTACCATTCCACTGGTCGATGTCGGAGCCAACGTCGTACTGCATCAATAACTTCTTCATCATCCGCGTAGTGCCTCCCACGGATTGCGTCCTTCATTGGGCCAAACATATGGAAATCCGACGGTGCGAGATCGGGGCTGTAGGGTGCATGAGGAAGAACAGTCCACTGAAGTTTTGTGAGCTCCTCTCGGGTGCGAAGACTTGTGTGAGGTCTTGCGTTGTCATGAAGAAGGAGAAGTTCGTTCAGATTTTTGTGCCTACGAACACGCTGAAGTCGTTTCTTCAATTTCTGAAGAGTAGCACAATACACTTCAGAGTTGATCGTTTGACCATGGGGAAGGACATCGAACAGAATAACCCTTTCAGCGTCCCAGAAGACTGTAACCATGACTTTACCGGCTGAAGGTATGGCTTTAAACTTTTTCTTGGTAGGGGAGTGGGTGTGGCGCCACTCCATTGATTGCCGTTTTGTTTCAGGTTCGAAGTGATGAACCCATGTTTCATCGCCTGTAACAAACTTTGACAAGAAATTGTCACCCTCAGCCACATGACGAGCAAGCAATTCCGCACAGATGGTTCTCCTTTGCTCTTTATGGTGTTCGTTTAGACAACGAGGGACCCAGCGGGAACAAACCTTTGAATATCCCAGCTGGTGAACAATTGTGACAGCACTACCAACAGAGATGTCAAGTTGAGCACTGAGTTGTTTGATAGCGATCCGTCGATCATCTCGAACGAGTGTGTTCGCACGCTCCGCCATTGCAGGAGTCACAGCTGTGCACGGCCGGCCCGCACGCGGGAGATCAGACAGTCTTGCTTGACCTTGCGGCGATGATGACACACGCTTTGCCCAACGACTCACCGTGCTTTTGTCCACTGCCAGATCACCGTAGACATTCTGCAAGCGCCTATGAATATCTGAGATGCCCTGGTTTACCGCCAAAAGAAACTCGATCACTGCCCGTTGTTTGCAACGCACATCCGTTACAGACGCCATTTTAACAGCTCTGTAGAGCGCTGCCACCTGTCGGAAGTCAATGAAACTATACGAGACGAAGCGGGAATGTTTGAAAATATTCCACAAGAAATTTCCGGTTTTTTCAACCAAAATTGGCCTAGAAAAAAAAAGTGTTGCATTACTTATTGAACTGCCCTCGTAGATTTCCGGAGTTATGTGCCGCGCGGGTCACTCAGTTTCCGTATATTCCGTTTATTACTAAAAGGAATACACAATGAGACAAACACAAATGGTACTTTCATTCAAAGACAATAATTACACTGAAGTCTCCTGGACATTACAAAAGTCGGTACATGGTCTTTGGTAGGGTATGTGATCACCTCCGACGGCGATTTATGCTGTGCAATGTGCTTCCATGACGGCCACAAGGTTAGACAGGAGTTGATGTGGTAAGTCACCCCATTCCTCCACCAGTGCGGTTGACACCTGCTGGCCAGTCGTTGGTGCATGTGGGCATGCTGCAGTATGTGTACAAGGTGTAGAAGTACGAAACCTGAATTTCGTTGCAATAATTATGCGTCTGTTGTTTGAAACTGACAAACAATATTTTATTCAAAAAATCTCCGTTGCTATTTATATTATACACTTCTCCCACCTCCGGCAGCCTATGGATGCCACGCCAAAAAAAAAAAAAAAAAAAAAAAAAAAAAAAAAAAAAAAAATTCTTTTGAAACGAACCAACCAGCGAGCCATTTTCGTACATTTTCATACGAACTACATCTACATCTACATGGATACTCTGCAAATCACATTTAAGTGCCTGGCAGAGGGTTCATCGAACCATCTTCACAATTCTCTATTATTCCAATCTGGTATAGCGCGCGGAAAGAATGAACACCTATATCTTTCCGTACGAGCTCTGATTTCCCTCATTTTATCTTGGTGATCCTTCCTCCCTATGTAAGTCGGTGTCAACAAAATATTTTCGCATTCGGAGGAGAAAGTTGGTGATTGGAATTTCGTGATAAGATTCCGTCGCAACGAAAAACTCCTTTCTTTTAATGATGTCCATCCCAAATCTTGTATCATTTCTGTGACACTCTCTCCCATATTTCGCGAAAATACAAAACGTGCTGCCTTTCTTTGAACTTTTTCGATGTACTCAAAATGGCTCTGAGCACTATGGGACTCAACATCTTAGGTCATAAGTCCCCTAGAACTTAGAACTACTTAAACCTAACTAACCTAAGGACATCACACACATCCAAGCCCGAGGCAGGATTCGAACCTGCGACAGTAGCAGTCCCACGGTTCCGGAGTGCAGCGCCATCGATGTACTCCATCAGTCCTATCTGGTAAGGATCCCACACGACGCAACAGTATTCTAAAAGAGGACGGACAAGCGTAGTGTAGGCAGTCTCCTTAGTAGGTCTGTTACAGTTTCTAAGTGTCCTGCCAATAAAACGCAGTCTTTGGTTAGCCTTCCCGACAACATTTTCTATGCCTTCCTTCCAATTTAAGTTGTTCGTAATTGTAATACCTAGGTATTTAGTTGAATTTACTGCTTTTAGATTAGACTGATTTATCGTGTAACCGAAGTTTAACGAGTTCCTTTTAGCACTCATGTGGATTACCTCATACTTTTCGTTATTTAAGGTCAACTGTCTCTTTTCGCACCATTCCAATATTTCTTCTAATTCGTTTTGCAGTTTGTTTTGATCTTCTGATGACTATATTAGTCGATAAACGACAGCATCATCTGCAAACAACCGAAGACGGCTGCTCAGATTGTCACCCAAATCGTTTATATAGATAAGGAGCAGCAAAGAGCCTATAACAGTACCTTGGGAAACGTCATAAATCACTTCTGTTTTACTCAATGACTTTCCGTCAATTACTACGAACTGTGACCTCTCTGATAGGAAATCACAAATCCAGTCGCATAACTGAGACGATATTCCATAAGCACGCAGTTTCACTACGAGCTGCTTGTATGGTACAGTGCCAAAAGCCTTCCGGAAATCCAGAAATACGGAATCGATCTGAAATCCCTTGTCAATAGCACTCAGCACTTCACGTGAATAAAGAGCCAGTTGTGTTTCACAAGAACGATGTTTCCTAAACCCATGTTGACGGTGTGTCAATAGCTTCCTTAGAGATAATTCATTATGTTTGAACACAACATATGTTCTAAAATCCTGCTGTATATCGACGTTAATGATATGGACCTGTAATTTAGTGGATTATTTCTACTACCTTTCTTGAATATTGGTGTGACCTGTGCCACTTTCCAGTCTTTGGGTACGGATCTTTCGTCGAGCGAACGGTTGTATATGATTGTTAAGTATGGACCTAATTCATCAGCATACTCCGAAAGGAACCTAATTGGTATACAGTCTGGACCAGAAGACTTGCGTAGTTCAGGGATAGCGTGTCCCACTAATGGAGAATAAGCCGTATGCCCTAGAATTTCCCAACTGAAGGCCTCGATAGTTTCCCTGGCCCGTTTTGCTGTGTGTTATGGGGCGTTATCATGCAGCAATACGACTTCGTGTTGCCTTTTTCCATATTCAGATCGTTTTTCACGTAATGCTCGATTTAAATAGGCCATTTGCTGTTGGTAGCGATCAGTGTTAACGGTTTCATCAGATTTTAGCAGCTCATAATGGATGACACCCTTCTGATCCCACCAAACACAGAGCAGTGGGTGTCGATGATTTGTCTAGATTCACCCATAATTTACAATGCTTAGGATTCTAAAAATCCTCATTTTTCATCACTTGTCACTACTCGACTGAGAAACGACTTTCTCAAGTGGTATTTCGATTTGCTTGCTTTCATTCGGTGCACGCGGAACCAATTTTCCCACATTCTGCACCTTTCCCATAGCTTTCAACCCAAGAGAAACGACTTTCTGCGTCATAATCAGTTGTTTCGCGGGTCCTTGTTCTGTTTGAGAATTTACCTTCGTCCAGTACGGTCTTCAATTCGTTGTCTTCGAACTTTTGCGGTGGTTTCCCTCGCTCGCCGTTTCTCACGCCAAAATCACCACTTTTGAATTTTGGAACCATCATCAAGGGTACACAAGTGAGCCTTCGGCTCTGAAAGCCCATATCGATGATGTCACTACCTCGGGAATGCTGTGTCCCATCGCTCGTGCGCCGTCTATAACACCACGCTTCCAACTCACTGAAATCTTGATAACCTGCCATTGTACAGCAGTAACCGATCCAACAACTGCTCCAGACACGTGTTGCCGATCGCAGCGCCGTATTCTGCCTGTTAACGTATTTCTATATTTGAATACGTGTATATGTACCGGTTTCTTTGGCGTTTCATTGTACGAGGGTTGAATGAAAAATAATGCCTCCACCTTCGTTAATTGGGTTTGGATGGGAATATTTTAATAAATCAAACGCAGAAATAATAATTAGACTGTGATCTTTACTTACCAATATTCACTTTTCCATATAATCACCAGCTAATTGGAAACATTTCTGCCAGCGATGAACAAGTTTTCTGAAGCCGCCCAAGAAGAAGAAGACACTCTGTTTCCGCAACCAGATCTTCCGATAGCCAAGCAAAGCAATAGTGTGACCCACACGTTCTTGTGAAATACCGATTGTGCTTGCAATTTCTCTCTGAGTGATACGACGATCGTCCTGAATCAATCTGCCAACATTTTTCTTGTGAAACTCGGTGGTTGCTGTCACAGGGCGTCCAACTCTTTGTTTTTTCACGCAGGTCAGATGTTCCCTCATCAACATCTTTAAACTCAGTCGCCCAACGACGCACAGTACACACGTCAACACAATGACCATAAACTGCTTTCAGTTTTGAACATGGCCAATATTCCAGCAACCGTGGACGAAATTTATAATATTACTTGAAAATACAGCTCTTCGGTTGCACAGGCAAAAAATTTTCAACTTTACCTAGGTTTCAACTGCTCTAAGGCAGCCTTCATCAGAATGTAATGTAAAAAAAAAAATTTTTTGCTTCTGATGAAGGCTGCCTTAGAGCAGTTGAAACCTAGGTAAAGTTGAAAATCTTTTACCTGTGCAACCGAAGAGCTGTATTTTCAAGTAATATTATAAACTGTTTTCATTATCTGATGCATCTCCTTTGGGATGACACCTTCTGCTGTCAAGAATTCAATGACTGCACATTGCTTAAATCGCATTGACCGATCGTCTGCGCAGGGTTCCATACTTTACACTGTAACAACACAACCGTTCAGTACTAAGGCTTCCCGCTAACTGGAGCTGTAGAGAAGAGGCTACGCAACAAGCCAGTACCTGCCGCATAGCAATGCTGCCAACTGTTGAAAAGTTACGAAGGTCGAGGCATTAATTTTCAAAAAAATTGTTCAAATGGCTCTGAGCACTATGGCACTTAACTGCTGAGGTCATCAGTGCCCTATAACTTAGAACTACTTAAACCTAATCACACACGTCCATGCCCGAGGTAGGATTCGAACCTGCGACCGTAGCGGTCGCTGCGGTCCCAGACAGTAGCGCCTAGAACCGCACGGCCAACCCGGCCGGCGATTACTTTTCACTCAACCCTCGTATGTTCTGTTACTTAATTCACTTCTTCTTTATGTTTTGGACACATATGTAATTTACCTACCCCGTGACATACTAAGAACGCCGCCAGGAGGCATTTCATCTCTTGATGGGCAGTGGAATTAATGTTTTGGCTCGTCGGTGTACGCTGGCCGCTGTGGTCTAGCGGTTCTAGGCGCGCAGTCCGGAACCGCGCGACTGCTACGGTCGCAGGTTCGAATCCTGCCTCGGGCTTGGATGTGTGTGATGTCCTTAGGTTAGTTAGGTTTAAGTAGTTCTAAGTTCTAGGGGACTTATGACCTAAGATGTTGAGTCCCATAGTGCTCAGAGCCATTTTGAGTACATCGAAAAAGTTCAAAGAAAGTCAGCACGTTTTGTATTTTCGCGAAATATGGGAGAGAGTGTCACAGAAATGATACAAGATTTGGTATTGGCAGGACACTTAGAAACTGTAACAGACCTACTAAGGAGACTGCCTACACTACGCTTGTCCGTCCTCTTTTAGAATACTGTTGCGTCGTGTGGGATCCTTACCAGATAGGACTGATGGAGTACATCGATGGCGCTGCAGTCCGGAACCGCGGGACTGCTACGGTCGCAGGTTCGAATCCTGCCTCGGGCTTGGATGTGTGTGATGTCCTTAGGTTAGTTAGGTTTAAGTAGTTCTAAGTTCTAGGGGACTAATGACCACAGATGTTAAGTCCCATAGTGCTCAGAGCCATTTGAACAATTTTGAACCGTCGGTGTACCTGTCAAACATTTTATTGCGCTTGTAGTCTTTCCCTCACTAACAGTTTCTCCGTAACACTGCCTGCCCTGCGATCGGAGCACGTCAAGTGTTTGGACAGATATCGACAGATTTACAGGCGCGCAGCCGTGATGGCAGACGCAGCGGGAGGCGATAGCGTTTGAGGTCGGCGGCGGGTGCGCGCCGCACCGCGCTTGAAATTGGCCGCGGGATGCTGGCCGGCTTACTCGCACCGGCTAACAACACGCGTGGCCCGCCTCCCACGTGGATTTAGAACGAGATGCTTTTATTGGGGAAACGCGGGCGCAGTAAATCAGTCAACGCCGGATTTGGAGCGAGCGGGCGGCCAGATAACGCTTCCGGCCCGGTAGGTGCGTCCCTCACAAATCCACACTCTCAGGTGGGACGCTGACGCCTGGGCGCCGAAGACTCGTCCCCTGTTTCGGCAGGGTCATTGAACTGACTCTTCCACTGGCCTGGCGTCGAGTGCGAGAGTCGTTCAGTAACATCTACATCTACATACATACTCCGCAATCCACCATACGGTGCGTGGCGGAGTGTACCTCGTACCACAACTAGCATCTTCTCTCCCTGTTCCACTCCCAAACAAAACGAGGGAAAAATGACTGCCTATATGCCTCTGTATGAGCCCTAATCTCTCTTACCTTTGTGGTCTTTCCGCGAAATATAAGTTGGCGGCAGTAAAATTGTACTGCAGTCAGCCTCAAATGCTGGTTCTCTAAATTACCTCAGTAGCGATTCACGAAAAGAATGCCTCCTTTCCTCTAGAGACTCCCACCCGAGTTCCTGAAGCATTTCCGTAACACTCACGTGATGATCAAACCTACCAGTAACAAATCTAGCAGCCCGCCTCTGAATTGCTTCTATGTCCTCCCTCAATCCTACCTGATAGGGATCCCAAACGCTCGAGCAGTACTCAAGAATAGGTCGTATTAATGTTTTATAAGCGGTCTCCTTCACAGATGAATCACATCTTCCCAAAATTCTACCAACGAACCGAAGACGACCATCCGCTTTCCCACAACTGCCATTACATGCTTGTCCCACTTCATATCGCTCTGCAATGTTACGCCCAAATATTTAATCGACGTGACTGTGTCAAGCGCTACACTACTAATGGTGTACTCAAACATTATAGGATTCTTTTTCCTATTAATCTGCATTAATTCGCATTTATCTATATTTCGAGTTAGCTGCCATTCTGTACTCCAATCACAAAGCCTGTGCAAGTCATCTTGTATCCTCCTACAGTCACTCAACGACGACACCTTCCCGTACACCACATCATCATCAGCAAACAGCCGCACATTGCTATCCACCCTATCCAAAATATAATTTATGTAGATAGAAAACAACAGCGGACCTACCACACTTCCCTGGAGCACTCCAGATAATACCCTCATCTCCGATGAATAAGTAATGCAACAACAGTTTTATCGGCCTATTTTGGTTGAAAAAATGCGGCAGTTCTTGCGGGACATCGGGGAATATCCCCTCTTCAGCCCCTACAGTTTCATGTACTACCGACAGGTGCCAGCGCTATACGTAGCCTTCAAAATGACGTCTACATCTACATCGATACTCCGCAAGCCACCTGACGGTGTGTGGCGGAGGGTACCTTGAGTACCTCTATCGGTTTTCCCTTCTGTTCCAGTCTCGTATTGATCGTGGAAAGAAAGATTGTCGGTATCCCTCTGTGTGGGCTCTAATCTCTCTCATTTTATCCTCATGGTCTCTTCGCGAGATATACGTAGAAGGGAGCAAAATACTGCTTGACTCCTCGGTGAAGGCATGTTATCGAAACTTCAACAAAAGCCCATACCGAGCTACTGAGCGTCTCTCCTGCAGAGTCTTCCATTGGAGTTTATCTATCATCTCCGTAACGCTTTCTCGATTACTAAATGATCCTGTAACGAAGCCCGCTGCTCTCCGTTGGATCTTCTCTATCTCTTCTATGAACCCTATCTGGTACGGATCCCAAGCTGGTGAGCAGCATTCAAGCAGTGAGCGAACAAGTGTACTGTAACCTACTTCCTTTGTTTTCGGATTGCATTTCCTTAGGGTTCTTGACAAGTGCGAGAATTATCGCACTATCAGCTTAACAGCTCATGCATCGATGCTGCTTACGAAAATAATATACAGAAGAATGGAAAAGAAAATAGGGAATGCGCTAGGTGACGATCAGTTTGGCTTTAGGAAAAGTAAAGGGACGAGAGAGGCAATTCTGACGTTACGGTTAATAATGGAAGCAAGGGTAAAGAAAAATCAACACTCTTTCATAGGATTTGTCGACCTGGAAAAAGCGTTCGACAATATAAAATGGTGCAAGCTGTTCGAGATTCTGAAAAAAGTAGGGGTAAGCTATAGGGAGAGACGGGTCATATACAATATGTACGACAACCAAGAGGGAATAATAAGAGTGGACAATCAAGAAGGGTGTAAGACAAGGCTGTAGCCTTTCGCCCCTACTCTTCAATCTGTACATCGAGGAAGCAATGGTGGAAATAAAAGAAAGGTTCAGGAGTGGAAATAAAATACAAGGTGAAAGGATATCAATGATACGATTCGCTGATGACATTGCTATCCTGAGTGAAAGTGAAGAAGAATTAAATGATCTGCTGAACGGAATGAACAGTCTAATGAGTACACAGTATGGTTTGAGAGTAAATCGGAGAAAGACGAAGGTAATGAGAAGTAGTAGAAATGAGAACAGCGAGAAACTTAACATCAGGATTGATGGTCACGAAGTCAATGAAGTTAAGGAATTCTGCTACCTAGGCAGTAAAATAACCAATGACGGACGGACCAAAGAGGACATCAAAAGCATACTCGCTATGGCAAAAAAGGCATTTCTGGCCAAGAGAAGTCTACTAATATCAAATACCGGCCTTAATTTGAGGAAGAAATTTCTGAGGATGTACGTCTGGAGTACAGCATTGCATGGTAGTGAAACATGGACTGTGGGAAATCTGGAACAAAAGAGAATCGAAGCATTTGAGATGTGGTGCTATAGACGAATGTTGAAAATTAGGTGGACTGATAAGGTAAGGAATGAGAGGTTCTACGCAAAATCGGAGAGGAAAGGAATATGTGGAAAACACTGATAAGGAGAAGGGACAGGATGATAGGACATCTGCTAAGACATGAGTGAATGACTTCCATGGTACTAGAGGGAGCTGTAGAGGGCAAAAACTGTAGAGGAAGGCAGAGATTGGAATACGTCAAGCAAATAATTGAGGACGTAGGTTGCAAGTGCTACTCTGAGATGAAGAGGTTAGCACAGGAAAGGAATTCGTGGCGGGCCGCATCAAACCAGTAAGTAGACTGATGACCAAATAAAAAAGAGTTCTTGCAATGAATCTCACTCTGGCATCTGCTTCACCGACGATTTTAAATCACTCCTAATGCCTACTCCCAGATAATTTATGGAATTAATTGCTTCCAGTTGCTGACCTGCTATATTGTCTATATTGTAGCTATTTGATAAAGGCTCTTTCTTCCTGTGTATTCGCAGCATATTACACTTGTCTACATTGAGATTCAGTTGCCATTCCCTGCACCATGCGTCAATTCACTGCGGATCCTCCTGCATTTTAGTACAATTTTCCATTGTTACAAACTCTCGATACACCACAGCATCATCCGCAAAAAGCCTCAATGAACTTCCGATGTTATCCACAAGGTCATTTATGTATATTGTGAATAGCAACGGTCATACGACTCTCCCCTGCGACACACCTGAAATGACTCTTACTTCGGAAGACTTGTCTCCATTGAGAATTACATGCTGCGTTCTGTTATCTAGGAACTCTTCAATCCAATCACACAATTGGTCTGATTATATGCTCTTACTTTGTTCATTAAACGACTGTGAGGAACTGTATCGAACGTCTGGCGGAGGTCAAGGAACACGGCATCTACCTGGGAACCCGTATCTATGGCTCTCTGAGTCTCGTGGACGAATAGCGCGAGCTGGGTTTCACACGATCGTCTTTTTAGAAACCCATGCTGATTTCTACAGAGTAGAATTCTGGTCTCCAGAAAAGTCATTATACTCGAACATAATACGTGTTCCAAAATTCTAAAACTGATCAACCTTAGAGATATAGGTCTATAGTTCTGCACGTCTGTTCGACGTCCCTTCTTGAAAGCGGGGAAGACCTGTGCCCTTTTCCAATCCTTTGGAACGCTACGCTCTTCTAGAGACCTACAGCACACCGCTGCAAGAAGTGGGGCAAGTTCCTTCGCGTACTCTATGTAAAATGGAACTGGTATCCCATCAGGTCCAGCGGCCTTTCCTTTTTTGAGCGATTTTAATTGTTTTTCTATCCCTCTGTCATCTATTTCGATATCTAACATTTTGTGATCTGTGCGACAATCTAGAGAAGGAGCTACAGTGCAGTCTTACTCTGTGAAACAGCTTTGGAAAAAGACATTTAGTATTTCGGCCTTTAGTCTGTCGTCCTCTGTTTCAGTACCATTTTGGTCACAGAGTGTCTGGACATTTTGTTTTGATGCACCTACCGCTTTGACATAAGACCAAAATTTCTTAGGATTTTCTGCCAAGTCAGTCCACTGAACTTTACTTTCGAATTCATTGAACGCCTCTCGCATAGCCCTCCTCACACTACATTTCGCTTCGGGTAATTTTTGTTTGTGTGCAAGGCTTTGGCTATGTTTATGTTTGCTGTGACGGAGGTACGCTGCAAGCAGAGAACTGTCATTGAGTTTCTTTTGGCATAAAACCAGAGCAGCTCAGATACGCATGAGCGCTTGTAGAATGTCTGCGGAGACTTGACTGTGAACGAAAGGACTGTGAGCCGTTGAGAGAGGCGTCTGTCACCATCGCAGCGAAGTCGCGCAGACCTCTCCGGTCTCCCGCCGCACACAGCTGTACACCTACAACGTTGGAGCGTGCGGACAGTCTCATTCTAGCTGATCGATGGATCGCAGTCAAACACCTTGCTGCTCAACTGGACATCTCTGTTGGTAGTGCCAAGACATTCATCCACCATTTTGGGCACAGAAAGGGGTGTGTGTGCTGGTTTCCTCGCCGCCTAACACAAGACCATAAAGAGCAACGAAGGTCCATCTGCGTGGAACTACTTGTGCGTTACGAGGCCGATTGTGACAATTTTTCGTCACCATTGTCGCACGCGATGAAACATAGGTTCATCACATCAGACAGGAGACAAAACGGCAATCCATGGAGTGACCCCACACCACCTACAATCCAGGAAAATATTCAAAGCTGCATCCCCAACCGGTAAACCCATGGCGACTATCTTCGGGGACTCTGAAGGAATTACTCTGCCGTGACAGTTCTAGAGTGATTCAAAGAAAACCTACGGTGAATAGCGCGTAAATAACCAGATCATGCACTACTAGTTGGAGGTGACTTTAATCCTCCGAGAATGGACTGGAATGTCTATGGATTCATTGCGGGAAGTACGGAGAGACAGTTATGTGAAAAACTTTTGAACATGTTTTCCGACAGTTTCCTTGAGCAGCTAGCTCGGCAGTCCACACGCAATGGAAATATCTTGTAGCTACAAAAGTGCCGGACCTTATCGACAATGTCAGTACAGAAAAGAGGATTAGCGATCATGATGTCATTATAGCAACTGTTGTTGTTGTGGTCTTCAGTCCTGAGACTGGTTTGATGCAGCTCTCCATGCTACTCTATCCAGTGCAAGCTTCTTCATCTCCCAGTACCTATTGCAACCTACATACTTCTGATTCTGCTTAGTGTATTCATCTTTAGGTCTCCCTCTACGATTTTTACCCTCCGCGCTGCCCTCCAATAGTAAATTGGTGATCCCTCGATGTCTCAGAACATGTCCTACCAACCGATCCCTTCTTCTAGTCAGGTTGTGCCACAAACTCCTCTTCTCCCCAATTCTATTCAATATCTCCTCATTAGTTATATTAAATTAAAACTTTGAACATAGCTGCTAAGGTTCAGTGACCGTGTCAGAATTATATTAGAACAAATAAGCCCTCGGTCACAAATATTAAGTCAAAATTGACCAGGTTTCGACGCTACTATGAGCGTCGTCTTCAGAATTAAACTAACTGTTCTGAAACATATTAGGTATATAATACATTAATAAAATTAAAGTTTGTATTGACTGGAAAGAGATGCAGTACTTACAAGTCACATTTTAAAAAAATCTAAGCCGGAAAGGCGACGTCATAAATAGTTGTAAATAAGATGGCGAGCCGCTAAGGGCTGCTCGTACTTGAATGAACAAGGGCGGACAGAAGACAAGACGGAGGAAGCGCTGCCTCGTGAACACGTGTAGGCCCGACAGACGGCAATCGGAGCGCCATGGCGCAGCCTTGTCGCCGGGTAAACATCACTGATTGATCAGGCCGGCATCAATCGAAGTAATTAAGAGCGCCACAATTAGGAGCGTAATTCGCCTTGGACCGGGTCCGCGGGGTTAACCGCAGCGGCCGCGGCCGCCGCTCCTGGTGGTCGTGTGCTGACGTCACTCACAGGCCTAGATTTACTTTGATTCAGGAGCCACTGGATGTACAGCAGTGCTTAATTACTGGCCCTGGGCTCAGTGACTGTAGCTGTGTGACTCGTGCAAGTAAATGAACAATACACGTCCGGCCCACAAATATTACACACCTAACGACTCCTCAGAAATATTAGATCAGTGGTTCCCAACATGAAATTTTCTGAAAGGTTAAAACTTAACGATTCCATTCTGTTTCAAACAGGAAACTAAATTATTTGCGAAAGATTATTACTATTATCACAATTCCTGATCTATATTAAGGACATAGGAGACAATCTGAGTAGCCGTCTTAGATTGTTTGCAGATGATGCTGTCATTTACCGTCGTGTAAAGTCATCAGATGATCAAAACGACTTGCAAAATGATTTAGATAAGATATCAGTATGGTGCGAAAAGTGGCAATTGGCCCTGATTAAAGGACAGTCCGAAATTATTCACATGAGTACTAAAAGAAATCAGCTAAATTTCGATTACGCGATAAGTCACACAAATCTGAGGTATTCAACTAAATACTTAGGAATTACAATTACAAATAACCTAAATTGGAACTATCACAGAGATAATATTGTGGGTAGAGCAAACCGTGATTCACCGGCAGAACACTTAGAAGGTGCAACAGGTCTACCAAAGAGGCTGCTTACACTACGCTTGTCCGCCCTATTTTGGAGTACTGCTGTGCGGTGTGGGATCCGCATCAGGTGGGGCTGACGGATGACATCGAAAAAGTACAAAGAAGGGCAGCTCGTTTTGTATTATCGCGAAAAAGGGCAGATAGTGTCACAGACATGATACGTAAATTGGAGTGGCAATCATTAAAACAAAGGCGTGTTTCGATGCGACGGGATCTTTTCATGAAATTTCAATCACCAGTTTTCTCCTCAGATTGCGAAAACATTCTGTTGGCACCCACCTACATACGGAGAAATGGTCATCACGATAAAATAAGAGAAATCGGGGCTCGCACGGAAAAATTTAAGTGCTCATTTTTCCTGCGTGCCGTTCGAGAGTGGAACGGTAGAGAGACAGCATGAAGGTGGCTCACTGTACCCTTTGCCAGGCACTTTATTGTGAATAGCAGAGTAATCACGTAGATCTAGATGTAGAATCTTGTAAGACTCTAATACTGAATATATAAGTTATCAGCAATTACTTTTTATCAATTACTAGCATTAATGCGGTGGAGGGAACAATAAGAGCGGAAGACTAAGTACAAAGTGCTCGGATTAAAACGGTTGTAAGACAGAGACGTCGTCTTTCGCCCCTGCTGTTCAGCCTATAGATCGAAGAATCAATGACAGAAATAAAAGGTTCGAGAGTGGAATTAAAATTCAAGGTGAAAGGATATCAATGATAAGATTCGCTGATGACATTACTATTCTCAGTGACGGTGAAGAAGAATTACAAGATCAAAAATGGCTCTGAGCACTATGGGACTTAACATCTGTGGTCATCAGTCCCCTAGAAGTTAGAACTACTTAAACCTAACTAACCTAAGGACATCACACACAGTCATACCCGAGGCAGGATTCGAACCTGCGACCGTAGCGGTCACGCGGTTCCAGACTGAAGCGCCTAGAACCGCACGGCCACACCGGCCGGCCAATTACAATATCTGCTGAATGGAATGAACAGGCTAGGGAGAGCAAAATATGAATTACGAGTAAATCGAAGAAAGACGAAAGTAATTAGAAGTAGCAGAAATAAGAACAGTGAGAACTAGACATCAGGATTGATGGTCACGAAGTAGATGAAGTTCAGGAAATTTGCTACCTAGGCAGAAAAGTAACCCATGACGGACGGGGCAAGGAGGACATAAGAAGCAGTCTAGTACTGACGAAAAGGGCATTACTGGCCGAGAGAAGTCTACTAGTATCAGGCACAGGCCTGAAGTTGAAGAAGCAATTTTTGAGAATCAACATTTGGAGCACAGCATTGTATGGTAGTGAAACATGGACTATGGGAAAACCGGAAAAGGAGAGACTCGAAGCAACTAGGATGTGGTGCTACAGAATGACGTTGAAAGTTATTGGAGTGATAAGGTAAGTAACGAGGAGGCTCTGTGCAAAATTGGAGAGGAAAGGAACAGGTGGAAAACTCCTACATGAAGAAGGGACAGAATGGTAGGACAACAAAGAATAACTTCCATGGTACTAGAAGGGCGTGTAAAGGGTAAAAATTGTAGGGGAAGACAGAGATTGGAAAACATCCAGCAAATAATTGACGACGTAGATTGTAAGTGCTACTCTGCGATGAATACGTTGGCAAAGGAGAGGAATTCGTAGCGGGCCGCATCAAATCAGTCACAAGACTGATGAGTATTATATATACACAGGGTGGTCCATTGATCGTGACGGGGCCAAATATCTCACGAAATTAGCGTTAAACGAAAAAACTACAAAGAACGAAACCTTGTCTAGCTTGAAGGGGGAAACCAGATGGCGCTATGATTGGCCCGCTAGATGGCGCTCCCGTAGGTCAAACGGATTTCAGCTGCGTTTTTTAAAATAGGAACCCCTATTTTTATTACATATTCGTGTAATACGTAAAGAAATATAAATGTTTTAGTTAGACCACTTTTTTCGCTTTGTGCTAGATGGCGCTGTAATAGTCACAAACATATGGCTCACAATTTTAGACGAACAGTTGGTAACAGACAGGTTTTTTAAACTAAAATACAGAAAGTAGGTACGTTTGAACATTTTATTTCGGTTGTTCCAATGTGATACATGTACCTTTGTGAACTCATCATTTCTGAGAACGCATGCTGTAACAGCGTGATTACCTGTACATACCACATTCATGCAATAAATGTTCAAAATAATGTCCGTCAACCTCAATGCATTTGGCAATACGTGTTACGACATGCCTCTCAACAGCAAGTAGTTCGCCTTCCGTAATGTTCGCACATGCATTGACAAGGCGCTGACGTATGTTGTCAGGCGTTGTCGGTGGATCATGATAGCAAATATCCATCAACTTCCCCCACAGAAAGAAATCCGGGAGCGTCAGATCCGGTGAACGTGCGGGCCAATCCACCTGTTTTGAATTGCGCTATTCAGTACCGCTTAAACCGCACGCGAGCTATGTGCCAGACATCCATCATGTTGGAAGTACATCGCCATTCTGTCATGCAGTGAAACATCTTGTAGTAATGTTGGTAGAACAGTACGTAGGAAATCAGCGTACATTGCACCATTTGGATAGCATCATTTGTTGCAGGTCGTGGTTGACGTTTCACATGTAGCTGAACACTTCCTGTTTCCTTAAATAACGTAACTATCCGGCGAACGGTCAGGACACTTGGATGATGTCGTCCAGGATACCAAGCAGCATACATAGCACACGCCCGTAGTTGATATCCGTTTGACCTATGGCAGCGCTATCTAGCAGGCCAACCATAGCGCCATCTGGTTTCCCCCTTCAAGCTAGACGAGATTCGTTCTTTGTAGTTTTTTCGTTTGACGCTTATTTCGTGAGATATTTGGCCCGGTCACGATCAATGGACCACCCTGTATATATATATATAGGCTCTTTTTTAAATTCTCCTTGGTATTAACCCGGTTGTGAGTGACACTCCAAATATTTTTTCTTAAGTTCCACCCGCACACCGACAAACAAGTAGATGCATGGTACGTCGCGGAATTTCTGGACGTGGGAGAACTCAACGGTAGGTGAGATACTTGGTTGGATGGTGCGTGGCGGAGCCTACCTTTGCCCAGGGGCGACGCCAGCAGGTGCGGGGGCGGCCTGGCGAATAGCGGCAGCAGCGGAGAGCCCCACACGCGGCCGCAGAAAGGGGCGGCGCCCGCCCCCGCGGCCGCCTCCGCGTCAGCCTCCGCACCTGCACACACCCACCTTGACGTCACCACATACCGCTATGCTACTCCTGGGTCACTACACATCGCTATGCTACTCCTTGGTCACCACATACTGCTATGCTACTCCTGGGTCACCACACATCGCTACGCTACTCCTTGGTCACCACATACTGCTATGCTACTCCTGGGTCACCACATACTGCTATGCTACTCCTGGGTCACTACGTACTGCTATGCTACTCCTGGGTCACCACATACTGCCATGCTACTCCTGGGTCACCACATACTGCTGTGCTACTCCTGGGTCACCGCATACTGCTATGCTACTCCTGGGTCACCACGTACTGCTATGCTACTCCTGGGTCACCACATACTGCTACGATCAGATGTGACAGTTTTACACAATATTGTGGTAGCAATGATTATTACAGTGTTCCCAAGATTATGGGTGTCCCATGAATTTTGTGACAACACCCAGTTGACGTGAAGATCTTGCTATGCCAGTTCGACTTACGATTAGGCAGCCGTCTTCGTGTGAGTTTTACACTGGCGATTGCTGTTGTAGGTCGCTAAGTTAATACGAGTACTAAACACTGGCGCAGTATCGCATGCGCACAGGTTAGTGCTGCAGGACCGCCCTCTGCCGAAATTACTCCGTCAGAGGCGCTTAGTGCATGCGAACCGATGATATTGGATGCACGTCCTCTTTCAAATAGTAGGGGAATTAAAATTGATGATCAAAACAATAAAATTAACCGTTGAGAGACGTGCAAGCACGTAAAGTTCTGTCTTGTGATGATCTTGAAGAAATCACGAGGTCCCACACCTTATCTAATTTAAAGTTGTCGTCACTATCAATAACATCTTCCACCAAACATATTTCCGTATATCCTTTAATAATTCAGTCACGAAAGATTCTCGCCTTAGCCAAAATTTTCGAGTCAGAATAATTATAGAATGTCCTACGGGGATACAACATTCGGCTATGGCTAAATTAGCAAGAATTAGCAAGAGACATTACGTTTAACATTCCGGCCACCAACAAAGAACATTGGTCTCTGCTTTTCTCGGCTCAGTACAATTTTCTTGGATTTGCGCAGGGCTGAAGCCAACAGAACACCGTGCCATTGTGGCAAAACCGTACATTAGTCAGACCACACAAAAACTTCAAAAAGAAAATCTTTATTTTAATCGTTTTTATCCACTTTATTTCTGGAGGTGCCCCTTGTAATATTCTCGGCCTGGAAAACACGACGTCGCCCTAGTCTCAGGCGAACGCGAAACCTGCCGAATGGAAGTGCTGACACTCAAGCAGGTAGTTCGTGAGAGTGAGCTGTGACAACGCCACACATGTAATGTACGTAGCGGCAGGCAGCGCCACGCGTCGCTACTGAATTTCCTGTCGTCGCAGTTAAGAACGAACCAACTGGTGATTCTCAATCGGTCACGTGAGCACCACCTATTGTCAACAAAACTCGGGTTGATCCATCGATTCGCCCTCATTTAATTCTCACTTACTTCGTTTCGTTCTCAGTTGTCGCTGCAAACAGCCGCAACGATGTCGAGCATAATACGACACAGCTATGTCAACATATAAGCCATCTTATCGGAGCTGCTGCCTCGAACATCCATCCGTAGTGTTGACGCTATTTTAATATACCTGCCCAGTCTCTGCCTGGCTGGGGTGCATCCACATTTATCACCAACCCAGTTACAGTAATTGTAACTAACATGTTCATTCAATAGTTGAATCTAAACTATCTCTCTAATAATGTCAAGAACCTGGCTCCATTCCTGCCCTATGTGGTACAGATCTGAAAGTTTACCTTTACATCTTTCTGGCTCACAATCATTCAATAGCCATCTTGAGTAACGTGCCCACCTGCTAATGGTACAGTTACAAGAACTCACCAATTCCAGGTAAGAGCAGCTCTTATGTTGCTAGTTTAGATTTACCATGTGGAAGAGCCCTGTGACAGTATTTAATATCTACTAATAGCGCTTCTTAAAGTTGCTACTGGTTCGACCGACAGTGACTACTGCTGAACTGTGACACGTACCTCTTGCCGGCAAACACGCGAAACCTACAGTCACTCTTTCAGCCTCTATCAAAACAGCATACATGCAATTAGTTCTCCCGCATGTCTTTTTTCTTTTTTTCCAAACAGCAAAGGGTAAGAATAAAAGACTCTCACGAAATATGTGTAAGATGGCTATTTTTTATGATGTTACTGGATGTGTTAATATTGGTAAAGGAAATAATATATCTGAAGGATTGTGGTCAGAGAAATAGTTGATAGGAACAGTATATGTATCTGTGATGAGAGCACTGTGGAGTTGCAGAATCTTTCACAGTCAATGGTGGATACCTGCGGTGTGCAACAGGCGTATTTTTCGTTGAGTGTGTAATGTAATGCGTGGACGCATTTTTGGAACTATGTGAGATTTATTACTTGGAGGAATGATTCAGAACAATGGATGGGTAGCATACTGACATAAAAAAGGTCTCGAAATGAAGAACAAGGTATTATTTGAAGAGATTAAAAGTTTATGTTTATTTTTTTTTTACTCTTACATTGTTGGTTCACTTCACCCTCGTCACAGTCGAGTTTTTGGTAATTATTCTGGTGACTGATATTCTGAAATAATTTACAGTACCATGGAAGTAATTAGATTAAATGAATTTTCATATTAACGTCTATAATTATTTTCTTTCATAAGTTCCTTCATAAGTTGCCTTAAAAACAGCTTTTAGCCCAATTAGTGTGTATTTTTTCGCATTGACAATCTTCAGAAAGAGCTGCTGAAAATGGTAACAACAATCTAAATGAAAACAAGATTGGTCTTTGCGGTGGGCGGAGACGTGTGAGAGGAAATGTTGATGTAGTCGGCGCTAGAGGCTTCTGACAGAAACTGTAGCTTCAACACGCAATTTTGACACTACAACTGCTAGGTCGCTGGCGCTGGCAAAGTGAAAAAAAAAAAGAAAAACCAGGGAGGTCGACATGAAGTGGTCCAGACAAATACAACGTATGACAAAACCGACTGACAGACCCATCGGACACCTTTTATTGTGACACTTACATGCAGTGACCATTGTTAGCAAAGCGTGAACGTGCGTCGTTTTCCTTTCAATTCTTGCACCAGCGGGGATAGGCAGACTGCTACCTAGTTGATGTACACAGTATCTAATAATAAATCAGTACCTAAATGTACGGCTCAAAAACTGGCAGTATATTTACAATGTGCATCCGATAATTTTATAGGCTGGAAAGTCGATGTTTTTTCCGTCTACTTGCTGATATATCGATAATTTTCTCCATATATCGAGAACCGATAATAATATTGGATTGCCAATCAGCAGTCATAGTTCCCTGCCTTTTAGTCTCAGACCAGTTGCGGTTACCATTTTACCTCCGAGACTTCCTGCGCTGTCGGAGATTAAACGTCTGAGAATGATGTTATATATTAACCACAACCTCTCGGCACTGAATTTTTAACTGAATCAAGAGTTTTAGTCAGTGTGGCACCAGCGCGGTAAGAAGGCAGTATATTTACTGGGTATGAAACCTGGCAAGTGTAAATACAGCTACCGAGTTAACTTTTTATTGCCTCAAGGGTGTGATGTTGAAGGGTCATCAGTAGTGATTTATTTAAAACAGACAGTGAAAAATACATATGAATATTACCAAAACGGGATTCAATATCATCGTTTCCGTGGCTACAGCAGAAGACTTCCGAGGCGTGGCAGGATCGTGAGAGCGGCCGTCTTACAGGACGACGTGACAGCTGCCGGCACAGCTGCTCAGGGCGATAAGGTGGGTGGGCCCTGCGGCACAACGAGGCGCGCTTTCTTCCGACGCAGGGGCACCAGCCACCAGCTGCCCATGGGGTGCACACAGGAAGGCTACCGTCTCCCGCAGCTCAGCGAAATATAGGTTTTCTCCAAATATTTTCACCCATCTCCATCTACGGTGTGCATTCAAGTTCTAAGGCCTCCGATTTTTTTTTCTCCGGACTGGAAAGAGATAGAAACATGCGCATTGTTTTAAAATGAGGCCGCGTTCATTATTAATACGTCCCAGATATGGCAGCACCGTACGGCAGATGGAATTTTAGCGCCAGCGGCGAGAATGAGAACTGTTTTAAATACTTAAAATGGCGACGTTTTCCTTACTTGAACTGCGTGCAATCATTCGTTTTCTGAATTTGCGTGGTGTGAAACCAATTGAAATTCATAGACAGTTGAAGGAGACATGTGGTGATGAAGTTATGGATGTGTCGAAAGTGCGTTCGTGGGTGCGACAGTTTAATGAAGGCAGAACATCGTGTGACAACAAACCGAAACAACCTCGGGCTCGCACAAGCCGGTCTGACGACATGATCGAGAAAGTGGAGAGAATTGTTTTGGGGGATCGCCGAATGACTGTTGAACAAATCGCCTCCAGAGTTGGCATTTCTGTGGGTTCTGTCCGCACAATCCTGCATGACGACCTGAAAATGCGAAAAGTGTCATCCAGGTGGGTGCCACGAATGCTGACGGACGACCACATGGTTGCCCGTGTGGCATGTTGCCGAGCAATGTTGACGCGCAACGACAGCATGAATGGGACTTTCTTTTCGTCGGTTCTGACAATGGATGAGACGTGGGTGCCATTTTTCAATCCAGAAACGAAGTGCCAGTCAGCTCAATGGAAGCATACAGATTCACCGCCACCAAAAAAATTTCGGGTAACCGCCAGTGCTGAAAAAATGATGGTGTCCATGTTCTGGGACAGCGATGGCGTAATCCTTACCCATTGCGTTCCAAAGGGCACTACGGTAACAGGTGCATCCTACGAAAATGTTTTGAAGAACAAATTCCTTCCTGCACTGCAACAAAAACGTCCGGGAAGGGCTGCGCGTGTGCTGTTTCACCAAGACAACGCACCCGCACATCGAGCTAACGTTACGCAACAGTTTCGTCGTGATAACAACTTTGAAGTGATTCCTCATGCTCCCTACTCACCTGATCTGGCTCCTACTCGTAGTGACATTTGGCTTTTTCCAACAATGAAAGACACTCTCCGTGGCCGCACATTCACCAGCCGTGCTGCTATTGCCTCAGCGATTTTCCAGTGGTCAAAACAGACTCCTAAAGAAGCCTTCGCCGCTGCCATGGAATCATGGCGTCAGCGTTGTGGAAAATGTGTACGTCTGGAGGGCGATTACGTCGATAAGTAACGCCAGTTTCATCGATTTACAAAAGAAATCGGAGGCCTTAGAACTTGAATGCACCTCGTAATTTGATGCAACATCTCTTTTTCAGTGATGAAGCTACATTTCATACCTGCGGACATGTGAACAGACACAGCTGCAGGATCTGGGCAGACGAACAACCAAGTGTGCTGCAGGAGTGGCAAAGGGACACAGCAAAACTGAACGTGTGGTTGGGGATAATGAGGTCAACAGTGTACGGGCCTTTCTTCTTCGCTGAACAAACCGTTACTGGAACCACATACCTAGATACACTCCTGGAAATTGAAATAAGAACACCGTGAATTCATTGTCCCAGGAAGGGGAAACTTTATTGACACATTCCTGGGGTCAGATACATCACATGATCACACTGACAGAACCACAGGCACATAGACACAGGCAACAGAGCATGCACAATGTCGGCACTAGTACAGTGTATATCCACCTTTCGCAGCAATGCAGGCTGCTATTCTCCCATGGAGACGGTCGTAGAGATGCTGGATGTAGTCCTGTGGAACGGCTTGCCATGCCATTTCCACCTGGCGCCTCAGTTGGACCAGCGTTCGTGCTGGACGTGCAGACCGCGTGAGACGACGCTTCATCCAGTCCCAAACATGCTCAGTGGGGGACAGATCCGGAGATCTTGCTGGCCAGGGTAGTTGACTTACACCTTCTAGAGCACGTTGGGTGGCACGGGATACATGCGGACGTGCATTGTCCTGTTGGAACAGCAAGTTCCCTTGCCGGTCTAGGAATGGTAGAACGATGGGTTCGATGACGGTTTGGATGTACCGTGCACTATTCAGCGTCCCCTCGACGATCACCAGTGGTGTACGGCCAGTGTAGGAGATCGCTCCACACACCATGATGCCGGGTGTTGGCCCTGTGTGCCTCGGTCGTATGCAGTCCTGATTGTGGCGCTCACCTGCACGGCGCCAAACACGCATACGACCATCATTGGCACCAAGGCAGAAGCGACTCTCATCGCTGAAGACGACACGTCTCCATTCGTCCCTCCATTCACGCCTGACGCGACACCACTGGAGGCGGGCTGCACGATGTTGGGGCGTGAGCGGAAGACGGCCTAACGGCGTGCGGAACCGTAGCCCAGCTTCATGGAGACGGTTGCGAATGGTCCTCGCCGATAGCCCAGGAGCAACAGTGTCCCTAATTTGCTGGGAAGTGGCTGTGCGGTCCCCTACGGCACTGCGTAGGATCCTACGGTCTTGGCGTGCATCCGTGCGTCGCTGCGGTCCGGTCCCAGGTCGACGGGCACGTGCACCTTCCGCCGACCACTGGCGACAACATCGATGTACTGTGGAGACCTCACGCCCCACGTGTTGAGCAATTCGGCGGTACGTCCACCCGGCCTCCCGCATGCCCACTATACGCCCTCGCTCAAAGTCCGTCAACTGCACATACGGTTCACGTCCACGCTGTCGCGGCATGCTACCAGTGTTAAAGACTGCGATGGAGCTCCGTATGCCACGGCAAACTGGCTGACACTGACGGCGGCGGTGCACAAATGCTGCGCAGCTAGCGCCATTCGACGGCCAACACCGCGGTTCCTGGTGTGTCCGCTGTGCCGTGCGTGTGATCATTGCTTGTACAGCCCTCTCGCAGTGTCCGGAGCAAGTATGGTGGGTCTGACACACCGGTGTCAATGTGTTCTTTTTTCCATTTCCAGGAGTGTATGTTGGAACAGTTTTTGGAGCCCCAGTTGTTATCTGATGGGACTGTGGATACTGTTGTTTCTCAACAGGATGGTGCACCACCCCATTTTGCCCTCGTTGTTCGGGATTATCTGAATCAAGCATTTCCCAGCAGACGGATTGTACGTGCCTATCCACGGATGTGGACACCCCCCTCTCCTGACTTGACACCCTTAGACTTCTTTGTATGGGGTTTTATGAAGTCTAAGGTATATCAGGTGAAGATCCGCAGCACTGAACACTTAACACAACGGATTCGAGCCACAGCTGCTGAGATTACACCAGATATGTTTGGGCAGGTCTTTCGGTCTACAGTGGAACGCTGAGGGGTGTGCCTTGACATGCAAGGTGGTCACACTGAAATGTACTGAAATTATGTCCTATTGTAACATAAGTTGCAGTGCCATTACATACTGGTTAATAAAATTTGTTCAAGTACAAAATGTATAGTGACTTTAGAATCACATTGTACGTGTCGAAAATACTTGATAGAAAATTTACATTGACTACATTTCGATATTAGTTGTGAAGGCTGAATTTGGAAGCCAGTAACTGAAACTCATAATGATTGTTATATAAGCGTAAGAAATTCGCAGCATAATTCTCTCTAGCAATGTTCTCTTGCTGTGTTTGATGACTACGTATTGTTGTGGACACGTATTTCCTTTTGCCGTTTTTGCAAACGTGAGATTAGTCTGCCTCGCATATATAATGTGTGTAGTAATTCTGTATTTCGTAATTCTGAAGGGCTGTTTATTTCGTGAACAGACGGGGTATCTATTTTTTACCGTCAAAATCTTTTCGTCTGACGTCCCCACCACCTCCACCCATATGGAAGCTACGAGATAAGACTTTTGTGTGCTGCTGCACAACTGATAACTGGTAGAATGCTCCACGGCTGAGTTAGTGCCGATTCCAGACAGAAAAACTGGTGAGATATCCAAGATTTCCCGTCACAGGAGGAATGAAATTTCCAGACTTTCGAGAAACAGCCCTGTGTCGACACAAGACACTTCGCCATGCCATATGGCAGGTACTTCACGGATAGTTAGTGTATCGGCACAAGCTTCAGTATGCGCAGGGACTTTCACCTGCTCAACATCGACTACAGAAAAACCTATCCTGATGGTTTGCAGCACAAACTGCTCATCTTCGATATTATTACAGTCAAGAGATCGAATGGGAGAGTTTCACAACAAATACTCATCGGAAGCTTGAAATCCTAATGGTACATTGAGGCAAGATAACAGCAACAGCTTAAGATTAATGAGTGGCTGGAATTCTGATTGTTAGGCACATCCGTACGTTGCCCACGCATTCTTACAGGCGCTGTCTGCGATAACTATAATCGAAACACTGTTCCAGACTTGTTACACGACTAGGTCCAGTAAATAAGAGGAAATGTGTGGCATATAACGACAGCGCTCCTACATAATTGCTGGAGATGTATCCAACCGCTTTCGACAGTTTCAGTAGGTAACGATGAAAAACGTTTCTAATGGAAGGGCTAGTCTTGCGGCTTTTAGTGTGCTGAATCCCAGTACGGTAACAAAAAGGCCTTATCACTCACAATGCTGTGCATTTAACACTATATATTTTTTTAAAAAATGCATTTTTAACGATTTTCGAGACCTCGCTTTGCTGTCTGCTTAAATGGAAGAGAAAAAATGAAAAAGGAAACACACGCTTCTAACACGTACGGGAATTGGATAATGCTCTGGTCTTCTTCTCTCTCCGTCCAACATTCCCTCCCCCTCACTCTGTCCATCTTCCGCTTCCCCTCTCTCTATCATCTTCTCCTCCTCCTCCCCTTGCGTCTCCTCCTATCCTCCTCTCTCCTCGCAGTCCATCACCTACTCCTCTCTTTCTATGTCTACCTCCCCTCCCCCTCTCTCTGCCCTTCCCTATCTCCTCCTTTTTCCTCTCTCTGCATCTCCTCCTGCACTCCTCTCTGCCCTTCTTGTAATCTATCACCTCCTCCTCCATTTCTTTCTCCATCTTCTCCTAAGCTTCTCTCTCCATCCCCTTCTTCCTCTTCTCTCTGTCCATCTCCTCCTTCCCGTTTTTATGTCCATTTCCTCCCACCGCTCTGACCATCTCCTCTTCCTGCCTCTCTGACCTTGAGCCTCGTGTTTTGTATCTTACATTCAGAGCCTCTAATAGTACTGTAATCACAAACCAATAAGCTATAAATACAACTTTCCTGTTTGCTAAGAACGTTTCACTATTGTATAATTTATACATATATTTATGTAGCATTCAGCGTTGTGTCAAAATTTCAAAACAATCGGCCGAGAACTTTCGGAGATGCACGAATCTGAACAAAAGAATCTTTACATTTTTATTTGTACAAATATTACACATCCTACTTCAGTTAATAGCAATATGAAGCTGCAATTTTAGTTTCAGTAGTTCGTATATTAAATCGTGACTACTATGATAAGGTCGTTTTGTTTATTCGATCGGTTACCGGAGTATCACGTGAATACGAAGAGAAGTTCTGTCATTATCTCTACGCATTACGTTGGGCCTAATGAAAAAGGTTGTGAAAGCTTTCCCCCCAAAAAAGCTGAATGTTTCAAGTATTTTTGCGACACGTTTCTTCATCTGTCAAAAGATAACTTGACAGAACGCTCGTTTTTTGAACTTGACATTTGAAAAAATGACTCTTCTAACTTTAAATGGAAATTGACTGAATGACAGTGAGGCTTGGTTATCTTTTAAGGAAGATGTCACTACGGTAATAGACAAGGAGAAACATAATATCTCTGTTATTGCCACCATGCCGGAAAATTTCAAGAAGTAGCGCTGTTTGATAAGCCGCAAGTTTCACTATTTCCAGATTTGCGTTGATACATTCCCCGGATATTTGGCTGATTAAGCGAAGAACAAGGAGACCTCTTTGAGCAAGGCAGCGAAGTGATGCAAATACGGCATCTGGGCTGCTGAAAAACCAGCGTGATTGGAGATAAGATTTGCTCATTTCACCGAGATGTATGACAGGGAATTTGTCGCAGACAAAAGTGTGTTAGACGCCTTGAGGGGGAAAGGAGGAAGGAAACACAAGCAAATGGACCCATAATTTCTGTGCAATAAAGAGGTGTCTTCATGATTATAACTCGGTAAAACCTATTTTCATACTGTAAAATAAAGTTTTATTCAGCTACGTGTGTTCTGCAAATCTTCTAGGTTTTAACGAAATCACATTGTGAGAAAGTTCTGCATGTTAGAAAAAAAGGCGAGAGTAGATATAGATTCAGTGTAAAAAAATAATAAAAAATAACGTTAGTTTCATACGTCGCACATCTAAATCAACGACCCACAGAAGCCAGCGACATTGTTTGACGCCCTGTGTTGCTGGAATGCTGCAGCAATCCATGATCCAACCGTTGCATCTCCATTTGAAGCAAGCGATGGGTTTTCGGAACACTTGTTACAGATTTGTCACTTGAGATATTTTGCAAAATGTCCTTTTATCAATAAATAAGTTACACAAATATTTCTATACGAACCTCTTTTCTAGTTTACGCATCTTCCCTTAGTATCTGTTAACGTAATTCTGATAAACCCTGTACAATGTTCAAATTATTTTTATTTTTATGTTATACCACCGGTCTATACGGTTTCTACCGAACTCCACTGATAAAATTTCTGTAGTTATTAAGGGATATTTTCTGTGTGTTTGGCATAGTAGACCCACTGTCTCCGGTGGAGCCACACAGAGTAGTAGCATTTAGTTTGATTTCCTACTCTCCTTTATCTTCCTCCCTGTATCGCACTGAAAACAGGGCTGTGCAACTGTCGACGATGTACGCTGTAAGTCTGCTTTGGAAATATGTTTCAATCACTCACGGTGTTTGCTGTCGACAACAGTAATGCTCGCTTCGCCATCAAACTTGCATTCAGCATTGCTCGGATCTGTCTAGGGTGTGTTTCTCTGGCAGTGGTAGTCGTACGTTGACAGTGATACCGGGCACTGTGGATAGATCTGTTGACTAAGATTTGTCCGATATACACCTTGTGCGTGTGGGTTCGCTGAATGCGATGGCAGAGCGGCACATTCAGACTATGCTCAGTTGTTCTTGCAACTACGGCAATCACATCACACTACTTTTGGATCTGTAACTTGTACATCATATCATCAGTAAACTTGTTTGTGTGTGTGTGAAATCTTATGGGACTTAACTGCTAAGGTCGTCAGTCCCTAAGCTTACACACTACTTAACCTAAGTTATCCTAAGGACTGACAAACACACCCATGCACAAGGGAGGACTCGAACCCCCACCGAGATCAGCCGCAGCGTCCACGACTGCAGCGCCTCAAACCGCTCGGCTAATCCCGCACGGCAGTAAACTTGTTTATTCTGCTGTGTTCACTGTTAAAGTACAACTAACACTGTCGACTTGTTTTAGAGGTGAGCAGTTTTTGCATAGATGATGTCAAGGAATACGGAAAACAATAATTACAAATGGAAGTTTCATCTGTCTAATATAACTCCGTAAGATAGATCACTGGTGTGGTACTAAAAGATTTTCAGCTTTGAATTTATAAGGATTCCACATTTGCATCAGTTGTACCCTGCCGGCCGCTGTGACCGAACAGTTTTAGAAGTTTCAGTCCTGCACCGTCTTCTGCTACAGTCGCAGGTTCGAATCCTGCCTCGGGCTTGGATGTATGTGATGGCCTTAGGTTAGTTGGGTATAAGTAGTTCTAAGTCTAGGGGACTGATGACCTCAGATGTTAAGTCCCATAGTGCTTGGAGGCATTTTTTTAGTTGTACTCTTCGCGGCTGTTGTCAGGTTTCTAACGACATACGATATGCCACAGTCGCCTGATACTCGGGTGCTTAGAAGTTTCAGTCCTGCACCGTCTTCTGCTACAGTCGCAGGTTCGAATCCTGCCTCGGGCTTGGATGTATGTGATGGCCTTAGGTTAGTTGGGTATAAGTAGTTCTAAGTCTAGGGGACTGATGACCTCAGATGTTAAGTCCCATAGTGCTTGGAGGCATTTTTTTAGTTGTACTCTTCGCGGCTGTTGTCAGGTTTCTAACGACATACGATATGCCACAGTCGCCTGATACTCGGGTGCTCCACTCACGTGGTCAGTGAGAGTGGCTCGCGTGTCGAGACCGAGTTCCAGAAGCGTCGTTTCGGCGCTTCGGGCATCTTCAGGGCCGGCGCTGGCAGGCGTAATCCGCGGCGAGTGATTGGTCAGCTCCCGAGGGAGCGCAGTGCGCCCTGATTGGCCAGCCGGAGGCTTTAACGCCGGCGCTTACCACCGCGTCCAACCCTGTCCACCCCACTTCCAGCCGCAGGAAGCAGCACAGCTTCACACGCAAGTCCCGCTAACGCATTTTGCTCGAGGTACTGCGACAAACTCGTGCACACTTCAGATCACACGTAGGTTGCTACAACGCTCGTTTTCAGCCTGACACGTATCACATTTCTTTATGAACACCCTGACGAATTCGTTTGGCCTACTAAGGACCACATGAAATAACTTATGTTTGTTTTCTTTTCTCCTTTCTTTCTTAATAGAAGTTTTTCAGTCTTTCCCTATGTTTTTCTCTTCCTTCTTCTATCCATATAGCAGCAGTCTTTTTCTTTGTTTTCTGCTGGAAGCCCTCGAAACATGTTATTTTTGGTGTGAACCTTTCTCTTTCTCCTATTTCTTTCTCCGTTATTTCCACCGACATAATGTGATAACCGCCTTGTGTTGCTATTGGTAAGATTTCCAATTCCACATGTATATAAAGTAGACGATGCTGCAGTTCTTGACGGAGGCTACGTTCAACAATATTCTTTCCTACTGAATTCATGTATGGAAAGAGGGCAAAGTGACTGCCTGTATGCTCTGTAATAGTGGTGTGAAAGAGTTAACTTATCTGTGTGATACGATATACGAAAAAGGTGAATGGCTGGATGACCTTCTCTCGGCAATAACGGTAACTATTGAGAAGAAACATGAGAATTTTAGAACCATAAGTTTGATCTCGCATGCAGCGAAAGTTCTACTAAGGGTGATAAATAGAAGACTGGAAAGGTATTGCAGGGGAGAAGTATGTATTTGGGATAGGTACATTGATAGAAAAAGATAAGTTTATACTGTTTTCATTGACCTGGAGAATACCTTTAACAGAGTGCACTGAAATAAACTAAAATAATAACACGGATGTTCTAAGGCAGAACGGAGTCGACTGGAGGGACAAAAATCTGATTAAGAATCTGTATCTACAACAGAAAAAATACGAGTACAGAATGGGATGAGATGACAGAGAAAAGCACAATGGAAAGGTGAGTGAAGGGGGGCTGCTGTCTCTCCCCAATACAGTTTAACATATATTTAGAACATATTATTCACAAATGTTTGAAACAAAAATAAGGAGTGCAAGTTTCTGGTAGGAGGATAGAATTTATTCGATTTGTGGATGATATGGTTTTATTGGCAGAGAGCGAAAGAACTATAACTGGAATACTAAAAGAGTTAAATAACACCTGTGAGGATTTCGGGATGAGAATAATGAGAAAAAGAAAAGAAAATGTATCATGATAAGTGGAATAAGTAAGGACAACTGTAGAGTTAGGACAGGAAGATAGAGAACAAATATATAGAGCTGAGACATGGACACTGACGACAGAAGAAGAAACAAGAATAGAATCATTTGAGACGCGGATCTGTAGAAGGATGGGAGAGATAAAAAGGGGAGACAAAGTGAAAAATGAGGAGGTGTTGAGAAGAGTGGGGGAAGAGAGAGAAAACTTAGAAGTAATCTGGAAGAAGGAAGAGATCGTTTACGAATGGGTACTGTGTAAGAAACGGTGAACAGAAGAGGAAAGAGAAAAAGTAGAAGAAGAAGAAGAAGAAGACGGAGAAGGATCCAGATGATAGACAGTGTAAGAATAGAAAACAATTATGAGGAAACGAAAAGGGTAGCAAACGACAGGGCTCCTTGGAGAGCTACATGTGAAGACCTGCCCTACAACACAACACTTATGATGATAACGACGATGGTGTACGTTTCGGTGTGCGTTCTAAGCTTCAGTATCGTATTTTCAACGTCACAACGTGAGATAGGCGATGTAGGCAGGAAAACTGTTGCACAGTCTTCCTTGAAAAGTACTCTGAATTTACACAACACGATTTCCCGACAGCAATGTTATCTTCCTCCCGACCGTCCCACTTACATTTTCTGACAATTTCTGTTGTGCTGCCATGTTTCCGACACCGGCCTGAAAGTGGTCAAAGAGGAACGTTACTTAATTCCGTAGTGGTCTTCCACTTTTGCGAATTAATATTGTCTCCACACAGCGGAACCACCCTTAAGAATGGATAACTCTTAGGTTTTGTATGATATTTCTTTAATCGATAGCTATCCATTTCTCCAGAATCGATAGCAAAAACGTAAGTCTTTCGTTCACCTTCCCTACTACTGAATTTGCGGTTGCTTCCATTTCCAGTCACTTTATAGTATTAGTATTAAGTACGCTATAAATGGGACAGGCTTCAGAATTTTACCACTAATGGTGCCTGAAAATTTTTCTTTATACGCATGAATCTGCATTTGTCGGTAATTCATCAGGGCTGCCATTTAGTATACTAAGTAGAAATACTATGAAAGATGTCGCACATTTCCTTGTAATTTGCGGATTATGTCGCTTACCCGTTGAGAACCTCATCATCAGCGAACCATTTGAGCATCTCATGACGATAATCGATACGTCGCTTTGGTTTCTTGAGATCATTAACATACAGATGTACGAAATGGATAGCACATTTTAAAATACTACAGCCAGGGGAAAGAATCGTTAGATTAAACAGTGGACATATGAACGCAAAATTCGTCCCTGGTCGACTGCGCCCAAATACAGGAAATGTCAGAGGGTACACAACAAAAACAGCAAGTTTTCTTTCACTTGTAGCTTCTTCAGTCTCTGGTAATGATTGATTAATGCTATAAACGAAGGCTCAGCATGGTTCGGAGTCCACGTTAAATTGCAGCCGCCCTGTAACTGGCGGGGTCATTCATTGGAAAGGTCACAGGGAGGCAACGCCATACCAACTGCAGCAGGACTATGTGTGCTAACGTACTGCTTTATCCAAGCCAGTCTTCCGATTGTATATATCTTTATTATAATAATTTTTTTAGGATTTAGCAACTTTAACAGGAGCGTTATCACACTACAAGAGGACGGATATTAACAATACTCTCGATTTTCATCATATCACGTATTATACATGGTACTTGAAACTAGTATTACCTGTATTTTTCGTCAGCTGTGGTATTTACAATACAAAACGTAAAAATGAAATATCCGCCTGGCTCACCTTAACTGCCAATGGTACACCAACCAACACGTACAAATTGTGAAGCATTTTCTATCCATATTAATAAGCATCATGCATGAATATTGCTCTTATGGAAAAAATAAAATGTGCCATATCATTTCATGAGGGCTAGAAACTTTGATAGATATTTGCGCTCATTTTCATTGCCTTATGAAGGTCAGATCTTGGACCGACAAAGTGTTCTTTGTAAAACGACTGATAAGAAAAAGAAGAGAGTGCAATCGTGGACTATATAAAGGCGTTTGACCGAATAAATAGGCAACTTTTCTTGAGATTAACGAAAGGAGGAGGGTAAATACAGGCACATCATGCTCATATAGGACCTTTATTGTTTACAATATACACAAATGACTTAGTTGACAACATCGGTAGCTCCGTGAGGCTATTTGCAGATGACACGGTTGTCTACAAGAAAGTAGCAACATCAGAAGACTCGTACGTACTCCAGGAAGACCTGCAGAGGATTAATGCATGGTGCGACAGCTGGCAGCTTTCCCTAAACGTAGATAAATGTAATATAATGCGCATACATAGGGGCAGAAATCCATTCCAGTACGATTATGCCATAGGTGGTAAATCATTGGAAGCGGTAACGACCGTAAAATACTTAGGAGTTACTATCCGGAGCGATCTGAAGTGGAATGATCACATAAAACAAATAGTGGGAAAAGCAGGCGCCAGGTTGAGATTCATAGGAAGAATTCTAAGAAAATGTGACTCATCGACGAAAGAAGTAGCTTACAAAACGCTTGTTCGTCCGATTCTTGAGTATTGCTCATCAGTATGGGACCCTTACCAGGTTGGATTAATAGAAGAGATAGACATGATCCAGCGAAAAGCAGCGCGATTCGTCATGGGGACATTTAGTCAGCGCGAGAGCGTTACGGAGATGCTGAACAAGCTCCAGTGGCGGACACTTCAAGAAAGGCGTTACGCAATACGGAGAGGTTTATTATCAAAATTACGAGAGAGCACATTCCGGGAAGAGATGGGCAACATATTACTACCGCCCATATATATATCGCGTAATGATCACAACGAAAAGATCCGAGAAATTAGAGCAAATACGGAGACTTACAAGCAGTCGTTCTTCCCACGCACAATTCGTGAATGGAACAGGGAAGGGGGGATCAGATAGTGGTACAATAAGTACCCTCCGCCACACACCGTAAGGTGGCTCGCGGAGTATAGATGTAGAGATGTAGAGTAGAGATATTGAAACACAAATACACAATTGATTATTCGCTGATGACTAGCTAATTATATCTGATGATGAAGATGAACTGCAGACAGCTGTCCACGAGTTGAGCTTACTGTGTCAAGAATTTAACATCAACATCTCTGTTGATGAGACCAAATTCATGGCATTTAGTGGAATCGAGTACGTAAGATGAAAAACTGTCATTAGCGGCAAAATAATGGGGCAAATAAAATGTTCTATCTATCTTGGAAATCAAGTAAGTTAGCTAGCAAGATGTGAATAAATAAGTCTAAAATTCTGATGTATGTGTTGTACCGTAAACAGAACTTTAAAAAAATAAATTGTCAAAAGAAATTAATGTTAGATTTTTTAAAGTATATAAGTCGTTGTACTTCTCTGCGTCCATGAGAGGTGGACATCTACCGAACGACAGATAAGAAAGAGTCAAGCGTCTGACGTGATATTCCCAAGAGCTGTATGTACTAAATTACACTCCTGGAAATGGAAAAAAGAACACATTGACACCGGTGTGTCAGACCCACCATACTTGCTCCGGACACTGCGAGAGGGCTGTACAAGCAATGATCACACGCACGGCACAGCGGACACACCAGGAACCGCGGTGTTGGCCGTCGAATGGCGCTAGCTGCGCAGCATTTGTGCACCGCCGCCGTCAGTGTCAGCCAGTTTGCCGTGGCATACGGAGCTCCATCGCAGTCTTTAACACTGGTAGCATGCCGCGACAGCGTGGACGTGAACCGTATGTGCAGTTGACGGACTTTGAGCGAGGGCGTATAGTGGGCATGCGGGAGGCCGGGTGGACGTACCGCCGAATTGCTCAACACGTGGGGCGTGAGGTCTCCACAGTACATCGATGTTGTCGCCAGTGGTCGGCGGAAGGTGCACGTGCCCGTCGACCTGGGACCGGACCGCAGCGACGCACGGATGCACGCCAAGACCGTAGGATCCTACGCAGTGCGGTAGGGGACCGCACCGCCACTTCCCAGCAAATTAGGGACACTGTTGCTCCTGGGGTATCGGCGAAAACCATTCGCAACCGTCTCCATGAAGCTGGGCTACGGTCCCGCACACCGTTAGGCCGTCTTCCGCTCACGCCCCAACATCGTGCAGCCCGCCTCCAGTGGTGTCGCGACAGGCGTGAATGGAGGGACGAATGGAGACGTGTCGTCTTCAGCGATGAGAGTCGCTTCTGCCTTGGTGCCAATGATGGTCGTATGCGTGTTTGGCGCCGTGCAGGTGAGCGCCACAATCAGGACTGCATACGACCGAGGCACACAGGGCCAACACCCGGCATCATGGTGTGGGGAGCGATCTCCTACACTGGCCGTACACCACTGGTGATCGTCGAGGGGACACTGAATAGTGCACGGTACATCCAAACCGTCATCGAACCCATCGTTCTACCATTCCTAGACCGGCAAGGGAACTTGCTGTTCCAACAGGACAATGCACGTCCGCATGTATCCCGTGCCACCCAACGTGCTCTAGAAGGTGTAAGTCAACTACCCTGGCCAGCAAGATCTCCGGATCTGTCCCCCATTGAGCATGTTTGGGACTGGATGAAGCGTCGTCTCACGCGGTCTGCACGTCCAGCACGAACGCTGGTCCAACTGCGGCGCCAGGTGGAAATGGCATGGCAAGCCGTTCCACAGGACTACATCCAGCATCTCTACGATCGTCTCCATTGGAGAATAGCAGCCTGCATTGCTGCGAAAGGTGGATATACACTGTACTAGTGCCGACATTGTTGCCTGTGTCTATGTGCCTGTGGTTCTGTCAGTGTGATCATGTGATGTATCTGACCCCAGGAATGTGTCAATAAAGTTTCCCCTTCCTGGGACAATGAATTCACGGTGTTCTTATTTCAATTTCCAGGAGTGTAGATGAAATAAAAAAATTAGATACTACACAACAGTTAAAAGTTGAATTAATAAACAATATAATAGATGAATATGCAGATAAATGGAGGTACAATGACGAAAGAACATCAGAGCGGCGATTGCCACTACAAGCGATTAGATATGTAGCACACGGAAAAATAGATCATTGAAGACTCAAGAAGAAATGGCTGAATAAGGCATGTCAATGAAGGCGGAACAGGCATCACGCTTAATCCCTGAAAAAGAATATGGTGTTGTTGTTGTTGATGATGATGAAATGATTGTTTCAGTTTCAGAGACAGGACATATTACCACCACATCTATATGAAACTTCCTGGCAGATTAAAAATGTGTGCCGGACCGAGACTCGAACTCGGGACCTTTGCCTTACGCGTGCAAGTGCTCTCACAACAGACCTACCCAAGCACTGGTCTGCTTGGGTAGCTCAGTTGGAGAGCACTTGCCCGCGTAAGGCAAAGGTCCCGAATTCGAGTCTCGGTCCGGCACACAGTTTTAATCTGCCAGGAAGTTTCATATCAGCGCACACTCCGCTGCAGAGTGAAAATCTCACTCTGGACCACATCTATATTCCACAAGCCACTTTATGGTGTGTGGCAGAGAGCACTTCTGGTACACTAACTGATCCTGCTCTTATCTGTTCCATTCAGTAATGGTGCGTGGAAACAATGTCTGTCGCTCAGCCTCAGTACGACGTGTGATTTACCTGATTTTTCGTCGTAGTCACTACATGAAACATGTGTGGCAGGAAGTAATATATTTGCCGACTCTTCCTGGAATGTGGGTTCTCGGAACGTTATTGCAGTCCTCTCCGTGACACAGAACATCTCTTTCCATGGCACCTGTCACTGAAGTTTGTTGAGCATATCTGAAATGCTCTCACGTTAATGAAACGACACCGTGACAAAACGTGCCATTCTTCGATGGAGCTTCTCTGTCTCTTCCATTACTTCAATCTGGTGAAGTGTCTCAGTGTGATGGGTAATACTCAAGAATCTGTCGAACAACTGTTTCGTAAGCCACTTCTTTCGTGGATGAATTACAATTCTATAAGATTCTCCCACTGAGTCTCAGTCTCGCACCTGCTTCTTCTACAACTTATTTTACGCAGTCATTCAGAGCGGTTCCAGATGGTCATTCCAAGGTACTTTACGGTAGTTACTGTTTACATTGATTATTCTTCAATCGTGTAATCAAACAATTAAAAAAAGAGTAAATCTAAATTATATTAGAAACACTGAAGCAGACAAGAGTTGTATTTATGGACCCATAAGAAAACCGGATGAGAAATGGATAACAAAAAACTTTTTAACTTTTTGAAAGGAATCCTAAAGCATCAGTGACGTGGATAAAAAAAAGTTAAAGCAAAACAGGAAAATGGGAATAACACATTTATTTTATTTTGGTTGTTGAGGTCACCGTTACACACACGTGTACAAGCTCAGTTGCTCATGGGGTGCAGATAGACATAAAATTACACGCTTCTGACCCTCAGGACACGTGATTTCCGATTTGGAGTCCCATTACCACTAGCCCAGATTACTGCTATCTCACCAAGATTGTTTTTCATCTGCTATTCTTAGATGGTAGACGATGAAAGTAGGCGGGAAAAGATGGAGAACTGAGAAGCACAAGTGTTTCATTTTAACAGAACTCCACGTGGATTTTGAATCTAGATGGTCCTTACAGGTCTTTTCTCTATTAGATGATATCAACTATGCGATTTACCCAGGTTGTAGCTGGGTGCATTTGGAAAGCCAAGATTTTCAGTATTACCCTTCATTTACAGAAATTTGTGTTACCCTCGATGTTATCGCAGCGGTTTTTAAGTATTAGTCGCAATCTCTCACTCATTTTTCAGGGAAGAGATTTGTCTTCTGGTTTGGCAGCACAGTCACTTTACTGCTGTGATTATCAGATAGTACAGTGAAGATTCTGTCCACACGTAAAGAAAATGCCTATGTTTGAGTTTACGTGAGAATCGTCAAGTTTGTAATGTCGCATAAGCAATCAGTGCCGATGATGGATGAGGCAGATAAAGAATTTGTCCAGTGTCAAAAATAAGCGATACAGAGATTCATCACAGAGGAAAGGAGCAACTTTGGCTGATAAACTAACGCTAAACAGCCTAGCCTCTTCTTCCTGCCCGTTCAATAATACACTGAACCAGACGGTAAGTACAAGAGCCATTTTCATCCTTAATTAGCCAGGCTTCTACTCGGAATTACTACTGGGAAGGGATTCGCTTGCAGTGAGAGACATTGCAGATATCAGGTGAGGACATTTTAGTTCCAATATACTGCGTCATGTTTTTGTCCACAATGGTAACGATGCAGAGAAAAGCGGAAATTCGAGACATATCACCGGGGAGTTCGTGGGAGCAGTTGGCAAGGTCAGAGAGAACAGCCATTTGGCAATAATGGCCTTGCGCTTTTTTATTTTCACGTGTTTTACGATCAATTCTGCTGGAAATCGTTATTGTCAAAGATGTAAATTTTCAATCAGAAAATCGAAGAAAAAATCTGGTCTCGCTCTGCAAGAGTCTCAAGAAGTTATGCGGATACAGCACTTTCCTAGAAGATAACAGAATTCGTTGAAAGAAAAGGTCTTGTATTTCGTACTCAACTGCCAGTTCAGTCATTAGATTCCTCAGGATAGGCAAAGGTCAACGTAACAGAATGTTTGTTAATTTCAGTGCGATACATTAAAGGAAATTTTGATAAGAGATGCTCCACAGCTGTTAAATTTTTAAATAAATTCATTTTGAAAACACACATTGCTGCTAATATGAATTACTTTATTTTGCTGCCTGTTTCGATAATAAGCGATCTCCCCCAGGCATAGAAAATCTTAAACTTGCTATCTATATGTGTAAATAATATTCATAGAAACTGGCCATTCGAACATACATCGAATTTGTTATTATATGACGAAATCCGCTTCAAGAAATTTTACACTCGAAAATGTAATTTATAATCGAAGTCAAATTAATGTCATATGCCTGCTGCCATTAATTTCTGTTTCGTTATGAAAGACAAAACATACGCCACACGTTCCTACAATTGGAAGGAGAAATTGTTACTTGGGTATTATACGGATGTTTTGTGTAGTTTTGCCCTTCAAAGTAAAGAAGAAAACTTTGGTGTACAGTTTGTAGCATTGCTTCATCTGTGTTGCTCCATTCTGCTTACAGTAAATGGAGAAGATGTCTAAGTTATCGTGAGCCACAGAGAAGCAACATCTTATTAGATAACTGGCATGGTTTTAGTTATACGAACAAGAGGCTAAGTCCCCATTAAAATTATCTACTGTCCTCTGAACAGGTAACATTGTTCATCGTTTTCTTCTTTTTAGCTGGTTATTTATTCAGTCAAAGTAGGGTTCACCGGCTTCTGCCGAGGTCGTCCAATCTTATATCCAAAATGGTGGAACAAAAGTATAGAAACATACAGAAAGAGGCAAACGATCATGCTGTTTGACACACAGCATACAATTGGATCAATTACGTAACGCCTTTGAATGAAATGCGTAGGTGGGGCAGGTCACGTCATGGGGAACAACTTTTGTTACAGGCAAAAGGTTTGCAAAAGGTTTGCTGATGCTTCCCAGCGATGCTAGCCGTCCTTCAGTATTCCTTGGTCATGGGAAGCCTAGATTTCACCGAAGTAGCAGAGCCTACAACCCCTTCCACAAGGAGCAGATGACTGGATTGTAGGCAACACACAAGGGATACGTCCGCTGCAGAGCGCCTACACTCTACTGCCTCTCAGGAGCGTAAGCTGTACCCTGTGGCAATCCGATGGAAGGGTTTGAGTTTGGCAGATTCATAGTGAACATTACCTGGCATCACGTGTATCACTAACAGCGAAGAATAGAGGAAGTGATTTTACAGTGTAAGTCTCTTTCGTGATTAGGTTGTGGTCCACATGCTGCATTCAAGAAAGCACTAAATGCGGAAGAGTACAATTACATTTTACAGCAATGTGTACTGTGTACAGTAGAGGAACAGTTCAGTTTGGTTTGTTGGTCGATTTTGGGAGAGGAGAGCAAACAGTGAGGTCATGGATCCCATCGGATTAGGGAAGGATGGAGAAGGAAGTACACAGTACCCTTTCAAAGGAACCATCTCAGCATTGGCTGGAGTAATTTAGGGAAATCACGCAAAACCTAAATCAGGGTGGCTGGACGCGTGTTTGACCCAAATGTGAGTCGCGTGTGCTAACCACTGCGCCACCTCGCTCGATTGGAAAAGTTCAGAGACAATGAGTTTGCATCAGGATGACAATGCACACTGTCATAAAGCAGCGAGAGTGAGGGAGTGGTTTGTGAACAATAACACTCCTGGAATGGCTGGCCTACCCAGAATCCTAATTTGAACCCAATGGAACAACTTTGTGACGCGTTTGAATGTCGACATGGTTCTAAACCCCAGAGTCGAAGGTCACTACCTCCTGTGGTTTCCGCTGTTGAGGAAGACAGACATTCAGAAATCTCACTGACAAAGTATTCCCAGCAGACCTCTGGCCATCACAAAGGCGAAGGGTCCACTAAATACACTACTGGTCATTAAAATTGCTACACCAAGAAAAAATACAGATGATACACGGGTATACACTGGACAAATATATTATACTAGAACTGACATGTGATTACATTTTCACGCAATTTGGGTGCACAGATCCTGAGCAATCTGCACCCAGCATAACCACCACTGGCCGTAATAACGGCCTTGATACGCCTGGGCATTGAGTCAAACAGAGCTTGGATGGCGTGTACATGTACAGCTGCCCATGCAGCTTCAACACGATGCCACAGTTCATCAAGAGTAGTGACTGGCGTATTGTGACGAGCCAGTTGCTCGGCCACCATTGACCAGACGTTTTCAATTGGTGACATATCTGGAGAATGTGCTCGCCAGGGCAGCAGTCGAACATTTTCTGTATCTAGAAAGGCCCGTACAGGACCTGCAACATGCGGTTGTGCATTATCCTGCTGAAATGTAGGGTTTCGCAGGGATCTAATGAAGGGTAGAGCTACGGGTCGTAATACATCTGAAATGTAACGTCCACTGTTCAAAGTGCCGTCAATGCGAACAAGAGGAGACCGCGACGTGTAACCAGTGGCACCCCATACCATCACGCCGGGTGATAGGCCAGTATGGAGATGACGGATACACGCTTCCAATGTGAGCACCGCGATGTCGCAAAACACGGATGCGACCATCATGAGGCTATAAACAGAACCCGCCTGATACGCCAGTATGGGGATGACGAATACACGCTTCCGATGTGCGTTCACCGCGATGTCGCCAAACACGGATGCGACCATCATGAGGCTATAAACAGAACCCGCGTGATACGCCAGTATGGCGATGACGAATACACGCTTCCAATGTGCATTCACCGCGATGTCGCCAAACACGGATGCTACCATCATGATGCTGTAAACAGAACCTGGATTCATACGAAAAAATGACGATTTGCCATTCGTGCACCCAGGTTCGTCGTCGAGTACACCATCGCAGGCGCTCCTGTCTGTGATGCAGCGTCAAGGGTAACCGCGGCCACGGTCTCCGAGCTGATAGTCCATGCTGCTGCAAACGTCGTCGAACTGTTCGTGCAGATGGCTGTTGTCTTGCAAACTTCCCCGTCTGTTGACTCAGGGATCGAGACGTGGCTGCACGATCCGTTACAGCCATGCGGATAAGATGCCTGTCATCTCGACTGCTAGTGATACGAGGCCGTTGGGATCCAGCACGGCCCTCCTGAACCCACCGATTCCATATTCTGCTAACAGTCATTGGATCTCGACCAACGCGAGCAGCAACGTCGCGATAAGATAAACCGCAATCGCGATGGGCTACAATCCGCCTTTTATCAAAGTCGGAAACATTATGGTACGCATTTCTCCTCCTTACACGAGGCATTACAACAACGTTTCACCAGGCAACGCCGGTCAACTGCCGTTTGTGTTCGAGAAATCGGCTGGAAACTTTGCTCATGTCATCACGCTGTAGGTGTCGCCACCGGTGCCAACCTTGTGTTGGCTTCAAATGGCTCTGAGCGCTATGCGTCTTAGCTTCTGAGGTCATCGGTCGCCTAGAACTTAGAACTAATTAAACCTAACTAACCTAAGGACATCACTCACATCCATGCCCGAGGCAGGATTCGAACCTGCGACCGTAGCGGTCGCTCGGTTCCATACTGTAGCGCCTAGAACCGCACAGCCACTCCGGCCGGCCAGCCTTGTGTGAATGCTCTGAAAAGATAATAATTTGCATATCATAGCACCTTCTTCCTGTCGGTTAAATTTCGCGTTTGTAGCACGTCATCTTAGTGGTGTAGCGATTTTAAAGGCCAGTAAGATGTCCAGATATTTTTGTCTGGATGATGTATCTGAGGCACGGGTAGCTTGGAAGGGTGGAAGGAGGAGTTGTCGCAAGTGGACGGTGTTATTTCTGAGGGACGTCGCCGGTGATGATGACGCCGCCCCCGCCAGCCCGCGATCTGTGGCAGGGCAGGCAGCCTCCCCGCACGCCCGCGGGGCGGAAATAATGCCGGCTGATTGGCAGCGGTCTGTCCTCAGGGACGGCACGGGCCCTTCCGGTCGGGCGTCATTTAAGGCGGCCGCCGATCAAAGGGGTGCCACGCGTGGCTGATTTACAACCCCCGGGGGTGGCGCCGACAAGCCTATTGTCGCCATTAGCGCCGGAAGGATTGATGGCGCGTGCGACCTCGACACCCCGCCTAATCGGCTTACCGCGCCGTCGCCGCCGCCGAAACCGTCGCCCTTCACCGTCTTCTGCCGTTACCGCCGAGGCAGGACAGTTCTGTTGCAGGGCTACCAGCAGGGCGCGCTCGTGCCTGTCCTAAGCGGAGATGTACACATTCCGTCTTTAGCCCCACTACCTTCCTTAAGGGGCTCTGGAAAGGCTCAAAATCATGAAAAGTTCAATTTTTACTTTTTTGCGTTCTCTGAATCTGCAGACTATTACCTTTTAATAGATATACAATTTATTCAATTCCGAAGACTACAACTATTTTTAATTTTTTTTTGAAATGTGTTCCACATGGGCGTGACCCACTGTGGCGCTGTTAAACTGCTGTCAAATGGTGTTATTATTAACGCCCGTGTTCATCAGGTACATTTTAGTGATGTGAGATAAAGTATGTGTTGTGGCTAACCTGTGATGGTTCAATATATATCGCTGGTGTGATTGTCGATTGTTTCATGTTTACTCAAAACCCCAATGAAAGTGTAAATAATGTTATATGGTCGAGAATGCCCAAGGCTGTATTTGTTGGAATAGAAACACTTCACTTTGGTGTGTATGATGCTGTTGCGACTTTCAACGATGGCAACATTGTAAGGTGCAAGGTATTTAGAAATATGCCAATGAAGATAGGTTCTAACATGGTACGAGCGATGCTTGCTTTAGACAAGGAACGCCTTCGGGCTGCAGACAGGGCTGTAAAGAGTCTAGAAATACAAGCAAGAGTAAACAGGAGGAGGAACAAGAGGAAGCTGGAGGAGGAGTTTGCAGAGGATGAAGATAATCCATCCTATGGACCTGGAATGCACTAAAAAGTTAATGCAATCTTTGTCGCTCGATTCCCAAAACTTTTATTTTCTCATACTAATTACATGTTTTCTAAGGATCTTCCAAACATATTTGTTTCAAACTTTCAGTAAATGTTACACAGTACCTTCTGCATAATTTAACACAGCCTTTTTCCAAAAAACTGTATATTTTTGAATATATAAATAAAAAATTGCAAAAAAATGTTGTGAATTTTCATTACAATTGAAAAAAAATCATCTTTAATAACTGAACTAAAATTTTGTAAAATCCCTGTGTTAAGTTGTAGCCCATATTCCAATAAATAATCTGTAAAAAGTTCAACTTCCTACCTCAAATACTTTGTGAGGAAAGATGTAATTTATAAGCGTTATTTTAACATTACAAGTATAGGGTGTTCCGGTGCCCCTTATGGGAGCTATACACATGCATTGATCAGCTGGTCTGTCCACCTTTGACAAGGTAACAGCGGCGACGCATCGCGGCATGGAAGCAATGAAGCCTTGGAAAGTCGCTGGAGAGAGTTCGCACCGCATCTGCAGACACAAGTCACCTAATTCCTGTAAATTACTGGGAGGGGGGTTACGAGCTGTGACGTCACAACCAACCAGCAGTCGGGCGTTATCCCGTACGCGCGCTGTAGTTGTTCTAGCAGCGCGCGTCCTGCTGGTGCCCCGGCATAGCGCCGAGCCAAGCGGGTTGCGTAACCAGCCGGATAGGCGCCTATCGTGCAGTGCGGCACTATGCTTTGTTAATTTTTTTTCAAATTGTTGCATCCTTGAGCCCCCGGTTCGCGATGTACGCTCACCGGTTAATGGCTGACGCTACCAGGATTAGAATCTTTCGCCGACCGAGATGTCATCGCCTACGAGACATGGCACTGTGGGATCGACCCGAAGACGCAAAGTAGACCTAATTTTGTTTACAGTAATATGCCTTTTACTCTGTATACCCGTTCTTGTAGGAAAGTTTCTAATGATGAGAAAATACATGTATTGATGAAAGGACTTGGTGCACTTGCTGAAAATGTAACTGTAACAGGTGGTATTACTTTGTATTACAATTATTAATAAAGTTTGATCTGTAGCGTCAGCCATTAACCGGTGAGCACACATCGCGAACCTGGGGATAAAGGATGCAACAATTTGAAAAAATTAAGAAAGCATAGTGCCGCACTGCCCGCTGGCGAATTGTGGGGCCAGCACATCAACTGGAACTCGCCACTGTGTTCCTCGAACCATTCCTTCACATTCCTGGCCTTGTGACACGGAGCGTTATCTTGCTGAAAATTGTCACTGCCGTCAAGAAACATGAACGTCATGGTGATGGTAAGTTCCCGTGGGACCAAATTGCTGTGGTCATCGGTCCCTCGGCTCACACACTTCTTTATCTAACTTAAACTAACTTGCCCGACGAAGGAACCCATGACGGGAGAGGGGGAGGGGGGGGGGGGAGCGCATGAACGTCACAAAGCAGTGTGGTCTGCTACCAGTGTACCGTCACGATGCATTGCAGGAGCTCCACTTGACCTAGGCGTGCCTACGTTAGTGTTCCCCAGAGCATACTGCGGGCGCCGCCAGCTTGTCACCGTCCCGCTATAAAGGTGTCAACGAGCTGTTCCTCTGGAAGACGACGGATTCGCGCCTTTCCATCGGCATGACGAAGAAGGTATCAGAATTCATCAGACCTTGCAACACTCTACCACTGCGCCAACGTCCAGTGTCCCATCGCTCGTGCGCCGACTATAACAACACGTTCTAACTCACGTAAATCTTGTTAAGCAGCCATGTTAGCAGCAGTAACCGAACTAACAACTGCGACAGACACTTGTTGTCTCATATAGTCGTTGGCGTCCGCAACGCTGTATTCTGCCTGTTTAAATATCTCTGTATTTGAATACGTATTACAGTCTTTGGCGCTTCAGTGTAGTTTTGAAATTGTTTCGACCGTATTATTTCACAGAGCTCATGTAGTTGCCAACGTGTAACTTAGACTTCGTGCTCTTCAGTCAACTTGTCTTCGGAACGTAACATACGCGGGATGCAAGAGAACCTCTACAGCGACATTGCGGCAGGATACATGCCTAATCATGTTTCTGGATTACACAAACTCTTTGTTGATTCACCATATTATGATATATACTCTAGCCAGTAACAACAGGCCCCTATAGGCTTCAATCGTAATTTCATTTAATGCTTCCGAACTATCCCTATAAATTCTTCGACCCTCAGTATCAGTCATTTCCACCACAACAACCCAATATGAATGTTGTCATCACTGGTGTGATTTTCTTCTTCAGAAATATTCTGTTCGCTGTCACATGCATTTACTAGTGCTTTCAATTGGTCATCGGGGAGAACTCGTTTTGTCGTGGTAACCATACAGAAATTACAATGATAGATATATGAACTGCGTCTGCATACAACAGATGATAAAATGTAACTGTTAATGTTAATGTGCAATATTAATATGAATGCAGTCAGCGACTTGCATTGTTGCATAAACTTCCCACATTTCAACAATAAAGAATCAGGCATTTGCTTTCTCATAAATAGCTGTTAAGCGTATACCTCTGGCATGTAGAAATTAAACTTGACTATGATATTTGTACATTCTGAGAATTTTGAAGCGTTCCGTGTAATATTGACCCGAGGAACACAAGTGTAACAAATTAAGTTCTAGCATGGGTGAGAAAAGTAATATTTTAATTTCAGCTTTAAAGTACAAGGCTATTACAAATGATTGAAGCGATTTCATAAATTCACTGTAGCTCCATTCATTGACATATGGTCGCGACACACTACAGATAGGTAGAAAAACTCATAAAGTTTTGTTCGGCTGAAGCCGCACTTCAGGTTTCTGCCGCCAGAGCGCTCGAGAGCGCAGTGAGACAAAATGGCGACAGGAGCTGAGAAAGCGTATGTCGTGCTTGAATTGCACTCACATCAGTCAGTCATAACAGTGCAAAGACACTTCAGGACGAAGTTCAACAAAGATCCACCAACTGCTAACTCCATTCGCCGATGGTATGTGCAGTTTAAAGCTTCTGGATGCCTCTGTAAGGGGAAATCAACGGGTCTGCCTGCAGTGAGCGAAGAAACGGTTGAACGCGTGCGGGCAAGTTTCACGCGTAGCCCGCGGAAGTCGACGAATAAAGCAAGCAGGGAGCTAAACGTACCACAGCCGACGGTTTGGAAAATCTTACGGAAAAGGCTAAAGCAGAAGCCTTACCGTTCACAATTGCTACAAGCCCTGACACCCGATGACAAAGTCAAACGCTTTGAATTTTCGGCGCGGTTGCAACAGCTCATGGAAGAGGATGCGTTCAGTGCGAAACTTGTTTTCAGTGATGAAGCAACATGTTTTCTTAATGGTGAAGTGAACAGACACAATGTGCGAACCTGGGCGGTAGAGAATCCTCACGCATTCGTGCAGCAAATTCGCAATTCACCAAAAGTTAACGTGTTTTGTGCAATCTCACGGTTTAAAGTTTACGGCCCCTTTTTCTTCTGCGAAAAAAACGTTACAGGACACGTGTATCTGGACATGCTGGAAAACTGGCTCATGCTACAACTGGAGACCGACAGCGCCGACTTCACCTTTCAACAGGATTGTGCTCCACCGCACTTCCATCATGATGTTCGGCATTTCTTAAACAGGAGATTGGAAAACCGATGGATCGGTCGTAGTGGAGATCATGATAGGCAATTCATGTCATGGCCTCCACGCTCTCCCGACTTAACCCCATGCGATTTCTTTCTGTGGGGTTATGTGAAAGATTCAGTGTTTAAACCTCCTCTACCAAAAAACGTGCCAGAACTGCGAGCTCGCATGAACGATGCTTTCGAACTCATTTATGGTGACATGCTGCGCCGATTGTGGGAGGAACTTGATTATCGGCTTGATGTCTGCCGAATAAGTAAAGGGGCACATATCGAACATTTGTGAATGCCTAAAAAAACTTTTTGAGTTTTTGTATGTGTGTGCAAAGCATTGTGAAAATATCTCAAATAATAAAGTTATTGTAGAGCTGTGAAATTGTTTCAATCGTTTGTAATAACCCTGTATTTGGAATGTTTAGAAAAACAAAATCATCAAGTTTGGAGCAGTACAGTAAATAATCGTGGAAGAACAAATTACTTTTCGGGTCATATTGACCCGAAGATAACAGCAGGGTTAACCTGCCTATGCTCGCCCGTTAGCCAGGCAGGCAACACGGTATCAGCAGGCTAAAGGAAGCTTGCGTGTCGTCTTAAACCTGGACGTGACGGAAGCTCAAAATGTAGGAAGATTCCTATACACAGTGAAAGTAATATTTCATTCTACTACGATTTCAAAAGAACGACTTCAAATATTTATCGAAACTGGTGAAAAATATAATATAAAACAAAAATATCGGCTGTCGATATGTAGGGAGGAAAAATATCGCTGATAAATATCGATAATTTTTGGAAATATGTAGATTAATCGACATTTTATCAACACCCGTAGTTACCTGTCAACAGGTGCCACTTTGGAGCGGCGGGGGAATCCCCGCTGTGTATAAGCGACCAATGCGCCGTCCGTTGACGCTCCGCCACCTGACCCTGTGACGTCACCGGCTGACTCAACGCCAACGCCACGGCTGATGTCAGCGCCCAGCCACGATACGCAGGCGCTCTGCTGCTGATGCGGAACAGGCGAGTCCGATTACCCTGATACTATCGCGAATTGCTCTTTGTTTGTGGAGGGTTATTGGGAAGGGGGAGGGCGGGGGGAAAGTGAGGTTGAAAGGAAGGAGCGAGTCCACACTGACCCGTGAACCTAAACGAGCAGCCGTTTAACCCTTTAACTGCTGTCGACATATATATCCCTACACAATCCGCGTTCCTCTAGTGTTAACGGTGTGTATGTGTGACAGGGGCTGAGCGAACCGGGCATGCTAGCGTCGGATATAGGAGAAGACCGGGTACTACTGGACACGTAAGCTTTTTACGAGGGTCGGTCAAAAAGTAATGCCTCCCATTTTTTTTCTACTTAAAGAAATTAAGTTAAGTGAAAAATTTGAATTTGGCGCCATTCCTCAAACCTTCTTCTGCAATCCACTGCAGTAGTAACTTTCTGTGTCAACAGGTGGCAGCACAGCAGAAGTTTGTAAGATGGCCGACATCGATGTTCGTTTGAGACAGCGTTGTGTGATTGAATTCTTGAATGCAGAAGGTGAAACGCCCATACGCATTCATGAAAGACTGAAGAAGGTGTATGGTGTTGTGACAGTGGATGTCACCACTGTTAGACGATGGGTTCGTCGTTGTAAGGAAGCTGAAGGGCAAACACCGTTGACTGACGAAAAGCGGAGCGGCAGGCCAGTGAGTGCAGTGACTCCACACAACATTCAGCAGGTTGATGACATCATTCGTGGTGACCGTCGGGTGACTGCAGATGAAGTGTGTCGCATTATTTCTCTTAGTAAAGGCAGTGTGATCACGATTATTAAACAATTGGGGTACTCAAAAGTTTGTGCACGGTGGGTTCCAAGAATGTTAACCGATCAGAATAAAGAGGCAAGGAAAACAATAGCCTCCCAACACTTGCAGCACTTCCGTTTGGAGGGAGATGAGTTTCTGAAAAAAATTGTGACCGGGGACGAAACATAGGTGCATTTTTTTGAACCCGAATCAAAGAGGCAGTCAATGGAGTGGCGTCACACAAGCTCGCCGAGGAAGAAAAAATTCAAAACTGTGCGATCGGCAGGGAAAGTTATGGCAACAGTTTTCTGGGATACAGAGGGTGTGATTCTGTTTGATTTTTTGGAGCAGGGATGCACAATAAATTCTGTTCAATACGTCACAACCCTCAACAAACTTAAAGCACGTCTTCAGCGAGTTCGCCCAACAAAATCAATGGCAGATGTTCTTCTTTTGCATGACAATGCAAGACCACACACCAGTCGTCACACCTCTGACGAGATTGTCAAAATTGGATGGGAAGTTTTGCCTCATCCCCCATACAGCCCTGACCTGGCACCATCAGACTTCCATCTGTTCGGGCCACTAAAAGAAGCTCATCGTGGGATTCATTTTGAAGATGAGGAGGCCGTCAAAACATCCGTGCGTCAATGGCTTAGGAAGCAGAGGTGTGATTTTTACCGTGCTGGGATACATGCCCTTGTTCAAAGATGGACCAAAACTGTAGAGATGGGCGGAGATTACATTGAAAAATGACAAAATGATCCTCAATGTTGTGGTTTTCAACCTATGTAATTGCATTTAAATTTCCTGACAATTAAACGTAGAAAAAAAAATAGGAGGCATTACTTTTTGACTGACCCTCGTATGAACGGTGTATTACAACATTCTTCACATCAAACCAGTCGTGCGATGGTGGAATTATGCATCTCAGTGCCGCAAGAATACACGTTATTTCATTTTTTAATGCTCCTCAAACCTTTGAATTTTCTTCGTTGAAATTTTTGGTGGTTGCGTCGGAAATGAAATTGTAATATGCAAAAATAGAATATTTTGTTGCAAAATAATTTTAATTGGATCGAAATGGTTAAAATCCTGAACTTGTCTATCACTCAGCAGTTCGGTAGAAGAGCCTACCAACTTTTCCCTTGCTGAAAGAAACTGCTCGCTGCAGACACGTGGATTAAGCTGTGCCTCCCCTTTTATCTTCAGGCCTTTTCACAAAATCGTATTCAAAGCCTTCCCCGGCTCTCATCTTTGTCTAACTGAACTAATGCTTTATTTTCATTTGATCTGCTTATTTTTACACCAAATTCAAGAACTCATCTTCACTCGAAGACTGTCCATCTAGATTTTTAACATGGTAGTAAAATACCGTTCCCCGTTCATCATCGAATGTTCTCGGAAAAAAATCACATTATACCATAAAACGGTTTCCGTGGCCACTTGTGTTTTCCAGAAGTTTTAAGTCTGTCACTTAAACGGAACTGAATAGTTTACACTCGCTTCCCTGACTACCATTTCGAGAAATCGGACATTTTCTACATCTCTCTTCATGCTGTTCTTATTCCCTTTGTGTCATGATTTCTCCATCTTCTCCTGTTAAAGGAAAAAAGAACATAGAAAGTTTTTATGCCATCTGCTTTGCCCCACAAGACACGAAATTATCTTGTACCTGTGTGGTCGTTCAACATTCTCATTGTTATTACTTGGGCTATACATTGTCACACCTCACAATATAGACAGTAATATCAGTTATATATAACGATACAATAAAGACGTAATATTAGTTATAACAAAACACAACAGTACGAAGTTAAGTTCGTGCAACGGAAAGCTCATTAGCAACAGATAACTTGTTGCCACTCTAGAACGCACTGTCGTTTTCATTCAAAATGGCTTGAGTGGCCTCGATCCTTACTCCACGTTCCTCCATAGTTTACACCGCAGTGGCACGGCAAGTGCCTCGCTAGCGCCAGAGTTGAGGGACAGTTCTTCTCCGCTAGCCTTTAGAACCTGACGTTCCCCAATATGTTTCTAACAAGGAGAGGTCGCCAGCAGTGGGACTGACTTTTTGAAACTATCGATACGGCTATGTATATTAAAAATCCCAGACATCACACACTGCAGCCATTCACTCGGGTGAGTCCTCATTTGCGTAATTGACGAAAAAGTTTCCGAATTTTGTGCGACACTTTAAAAAGTTGTGTCAAGTGATGCAGTTGTGTTGTGTAATAGGTTGAGTAGGATAGGATAGTAGCTTCACTTGGTGGAGGTTGTGGGATCAAATGTCGCCAAGAGTAGTATTTTTTTTATTTTTAAATGTTTATCGAAATCACTTTGATCATAATTTCTTTTAATTAATTGATTTAAATGATATATTTTTCATATCCATTCGTTTGTCACATCATGTTAATCATAATATCTTCTTCATTTGCTCTCATTTTCCTTCCTGACATTCTTTTTCTACTTGTAATCTTTGTTTGTGTGTTTTTAATTAATTTGATGTATTAATTTCGATTTAGTTTCTTTTGTTCTAACATCCTGTTTTTTCGTCCACATTATTGCGTTCATTATATATATTTCCCATCTTGTTTGAATTTTGTTAAACTTACAGAGTTTTCTTTCATTAAAATCTTGATCTGCGTTATTTTGTCCATAGTGCAGTAGGTATTTAGGTTATGTTTTAAATGTTTGTATAACGATTACCATGCAAGAAAATGCATATCTCGTAACGAAAAATACACGTTTCACACCACCGTACAGTCAGTATAAATATGTTATTTGGTATTTTGTTTTTTAACTGACCAGGATTTCCAAATAATTCAATATTATCGTAGATAAATATAATTAAATTCATTTCACAAAAATTTCGATTCGAAAAAGAATGATACAAATGAAAAAGTTCATATGTTGATTAAAATAATGTGACAAATAAATAGATATAAAAGAAGATATCTACCCAATTACTTGAATAAAAGTAATGATCGAAGTCATTTAGGTGAAAATTCAGAGTACCTGACGGGATTCGAACTCACATCTTACTGCATGTCCAGCATTAATTCTATCCAGTACACCACGCAGGCAGACTGTCTCACTCGTCATTTTAGCGGTATTGAGCAGCACATAAAATTCTGAAATTTTGTTTCTTGGATCTCACTGTCAGTTTTTGTTCGCCGGATCTTGGATGAAAACTTTCCGGACAGAAGCATCAGTGGATGCGGTCTAACATCGTGGTCACTATATTCAACAGACCTCTTGGCCTTTTTTGTGGGGTTAAGGAGGATATATTCAGTTCACGACTTACTGTTATGCAGACTCTTATGGCGGGAATACATGAAGCTGCAGAGGCGGTGACGGAAGGGATGTTGGGAAAGACATGGGTAGAACACGAATATCACCTAGAGGGTCTACGGCCAACAAAGAGAGCACATGTGGAGTGTAAAATAAAAAGCTTTGCGAGTTATGAAATGTATTCGTAAATTGCGAAAACGATATTACATCAGTTGTGTGCTTTACTGCAAATACACGAACATCTGTGCAAGGCCTGCACTCAAGCCCGAATTTCCCAGTTACCGTAAGTGGCCGCCTTAACAACGAAGACTGTCCGTGCACACTCGCCAGACCGGTCGAAACTTCCGTATGTCACAGCGACTACGTCTTAATAGTACTCGCACACCGTTCGTGTGATTCCCGCATAGGGAGAGACAATGTGTTTCTCGTCAGTTTGTCATGAAATACAGTTAGTGTAGTGTCTGTACAATTCAATGTCAATGTCCTTCAGAGATGCATGCGCTGCGACCGTTCCGATACGTGAAGAAGTCCGGGTGCGAATTCCGGTCAATGCATAAATTTTCATGTGTCTGCAGTAATCCACATGGCTAATGTCGTATTTTAAGAATGCGAATGCATTTCATAATTTAATACGGCAGCAATCTCTGTTCCTTCAGACATTCGTGCATGGAAGTATACAGAGCCTGACAAATACAGAAACTGCACTCACTATATATCACGCCAAAGCAAGGAAAACTGCCCTATGAGACGTAGACGCTGTGACATATGGAAGTTCGTATCGGTCTGGGAGGCCTGCACGGATGGCCGAAGTGACAGCACACGAATTTCCTCCGTATAAGGGCAGCAAAGGCCCGACCTGTTGATGAAGAATCAACTTCGGAATGGGGTTGAGAGACGCCACCCAGCAGTGGCGTGGCATGCGATGTGGCGAGAAATTCACCATAAATATTTCGTGACGGAGATCCGAGCCATGTGGTACCCTTTGGTTAATGAAAAGTTTCCCACAAGACGTAGACTGCACGACATTGCACAAGCCGTCCCCCAGATGCGCGTGCAGTGTCGTGATCTTCAATAATAACCGGTTTGCTGCTCTCGTAAATAGTTTATTTAACGACCGGTTTGGTAGGCTAGTAGCCACATCATCAGGTTAGATCAACTATATTAAAAAAATCGTTCGCTACAATGATTGTCGAATTATAGTTACACTTAACAGTGAGAAACAGTGCATGTTACGTACGTGGTGAATCATGACATTAAAGTTGCAACAGGGACGGGACCGAACATTCTTTGTCTGAGAATAAATGGCGCAATTAGCGTATCGTAAGGTAAGCACAAAGTGTAGGTTCGCGGATCCTCAAGTGTCATGTGAATCCGGATGTCTACTTGTGGCTGAGCTTGCTCCTCACTCAAGATAGTGTTAAGCTACCTTTTGCATCAAACTGCATACCTGTCAGTTCCACAAGAAAGCGTACGCCGTTATCTGTATGAAATAACAGATAGTATTATAAATATATGTTTACATGAAAGTACGAGGTGTTCAAAATGGTTCAAATGGCTCTGAGCACTATGGGGCTTCACTTCTGAGGTCATCAGTCCCCTAGAACTTGGAACTACGTAAACCTAACTAAGCTAAGGACATCACAGACATCCGTGCCCGAGGCAGGATTCGAACGTACGACTGTAGTGGTCGTGCGGTTCCAGACTGTAGCGCCTAGAACCACTCGCCCACTCCGGCCGGCGTACGAGGTGTATTCGAAAGTAAGGTCCGATCGGTCGCGAAATGTAAACCCCTGTGAAAATCCCATGAAGCTTTGCACAGATGTGTTGGGCCGTGTCCCTTCGATCGAATCACGTCGCTAATTTCAGTTCTGAGCGCACAGTGAGCACATGAAGATGCCTAGAAAATAGTGTCTCCTGCCAAGTACGAGGGCCTGGTTAGAAATTTCGCCTGATGATATGCAGCCCACCTCACATAACTGTCACGCGTTTTCTTCTTCAAGACAATTCTCAGCCGCTTTATGCTGAGGCAATGAAGATACTCCTGCCGCGTTCTCAACTGGAAGTGTTTGATTACCCGCAATACAGCCCTCTAAGTTTCATCTCTGCTCACATGGAACACTGGCTATGAAGACAATGTTCTGGCTCAGACAACGAGCTGTAGGCCAGCGTAGAGAATTGGCGCTAAGCACTGGCGGCTGCCTTCCATATCGAGGGTAATGGAAAGTTGGTACAACGCTACGATAAACACCTAAGTCGGATCGGCGACTCTGTAGATAAGTAGTTGGAAGTTGTAACTAACTATTGTAAATAAGACATTTTTTGATTTTGACAGTGGTTTCCATTTCGCCACACCGAGAGAGGTGGCGCAGTGGCTAGCACACTGGACTCGCATTCGGGAGGACGACGGTTCAATCCCGCGTCCGGCAATCCTGATTTAGGTTTTCCGTGATTTCCCTAAATCGCCTCAGGCAAATGCCGGGATGGTTCCTTTGAAAGGGCACGGCAGACTTCCTTCCCTAATCCGATGAGACCGATGACCTCGCTGTCTGGTCTCTTTCCCCAAACAACCCAACCCCAACCATTTCGCCACCGATCGGACCTTACATTCCCAATAGGCCTCGTACGTGTTATTACTATTTGCACAATTGCCTAATAGTTGGTCCAATCGCCATTCTCATCGATTATAGCTTGGCATCTTAGCCCTCTCTCCGGTTAATCACGCACGTATACAACCTCTAAATATCGTTTGACCCACTTTCAAACGAATGTCTTTGACTTTCTAAGAATTGTAGCAGCAGCTCCATATGAAAGATTTGTCCCTTTGGCTATTTACAAGGACCACTGCCTCATGACGCTTCAGATATGTTGCACTCATTTTAAACTGCAACCGACAAAATAAAACATTCAACTCCCACACTGTTTATCTATACACTGTGCAAATGGGCATTGATTACAGGTTCGAGACGACTAGCAGAGATGTCGCTGCGGACATTACAATTAAAATTATGGCGTACACTTTCGTCTGGAACCGACTGTATATTTAGTTGCGACAATTACGGGTGTCTTCCCATATCAGTTAATGCACAGAGAACACGCGTTAAAGAGTGCCACAACATCGCCACGTCACGAGAGTTGCCTGCAAGCGTCCTAGCGTTCCGGATCGGCAATTCGGCGAGGCGCAGCGCGGCGCGGCGCGCGCGCCCGCTGTCCGCTATGAATTATTCAGCACACACTTAACGCTAGCGCCGTCTTCCTCAAGAATTCAGAGAGCGCGCGCCACTTATTTGCACTCTCCTCCGCAGGGTGCGGGGAGCCATACTAATTGAGTCTCAAAAATACCCTAACAACGTCAGAATAACGCCGGCGAGTATTTTTGTGCGTTGTGTGCTGCTCGGATCTGAGCTTTACATGTTTGAATGCACGGCGCGAGTAAACAGCGCGCACCTACACTCTCCAGCAGTTGCCAGACTGCTGCTGTCGGCGAATTTCTGTAGCTCTGATGTCACAGTCATCGTACAACATACACTACTGGCCATTGAAATTGCTACACCACGAAGATGACGTGCTACAAACGCGAAATTTAATCGACAGGAAGAAGATGCTGTGATATGCAAATGATTAGCTTTTCAGAGCATTCACAGAAGGTTGGCGCCGGTGGCGACAGCTACAACGTGCTGACATGAGGTAAGTTTTCAACCGATTTCTCATACTCAAACATCAGTTGACTGGCGTTGCCTGGTGAAACGTTGCTGTGATGCCTCGTGTAAGGAGGAGAAATGCGGACCATCACGTTCCGACTTTGATGAAGGTCGGATTGTAGCCTATCGCGATTGCGGTTTATCGTATAGCGGCACTGCTGCTCGCGTTGGAGACTATCAGCTCGGAGACCATGGCTGCGGTTACCCCTGACGCTACATCACAGACAGGAGCGTCTGCGATGGTGTACTCGACGACGAATCTGGGTGCACGAATGGCAAAACGCCATTTTTTCGGATGAATCCAGGTTCTGTTTACAGCATCATGATGGTCGCATCCGTGTTTGGCGACATCGCAGTGAACGCACATTGGAAGCGTGTATTCTTCATCGCCATCTTGACGTATCCCCCTGCGTGATAGTATGGGGTGCCATTGGTTACACGTCTCGGTTACGTCTTGTTCGCATTGACGGCACTTTGAACAGTGGACGCTACATTTCAGATGTGTTACGAGCCGTGGCTCTACTCTTGATTCGATTCCTGCGAAACCCTACATTTCAGCAGGATAATGCACGACCGCATGCTGCCCGTCCTGTACGGGCTTTCTGGATACAGAAAATGTTCGACTGCTGGTCTGGCCAGCACATTCTCCAGATCCCTCACCAACTGAAAACGTCTGGTCAATAGTGGCCGAGCAACTGGCTCGTCACAATACGCCAGTCACTGCTCTTGATGAACTGTGATATCGTGTTGAAGCTTCATGGGCAGCTGTACCTGTACACTCTATCCAAGCTGTTTTGACTCAATGCCCAGGTATATCAAGGCCGTTATTACGGCCAGATGGGTACTGATTTCTCAGGCTCTATGCACCCAAAGTGAGTGAAAATATAATCACATGTCAGTTCTAGTATATTTGTCCAATGACTACCCGGTTATGATCTGCATTTCTTCTTTGTGTAGAAACTTTAATGGCTAGTAGTGTACATAAGAGAGAAAGTAATGTGATTGTAGACTAAGTAAAGGAAGAATATTTTTTAAAGAAAGCTATTGTCGCTTGGCTAGTCTACTTTCTTAATCCAAAGGCCACTCCAGTCGCTCTGTAGAACTTTATTTAGTCCACTGCCGCTTTCAGGTTTTTCGGTAAGCCACTGTCAACTGGGTCTGAAACTGCCATACATATGATAAATGTACACACGTATACAACTGAAGAAGAAAAACCAAGGCTTACGTATATTCTTTTGCATGAACACGAGACGTCTGTTCCTTCGAAAGAACAGACGCCACGCACATCCCGCGGCTGTGAAACACCAGTAAGATCCCGCGTTCGAATCCCAGTCCCATACACATTTTCGCTGTTCGCCGCTGATTCCGCTGAATGTCCCGCATCTCACAGCAATTAGCCTCCTTCAGTTTACATATAGTGTCGTACAGCTGTGGGATCTGCATGGTGTCGGACTGAAGGAAGACTTCGAAGCTGTTCACAGGCGGGCTGCTAGATTTGTTACCGGTATGTTCGAACAACACGTAAGTGTTACAGAGATGTGGCTCTGAGCACCATAGAACTAAACATCTGAGGTCATTAGTCCCCTGGAACTTAGAACTTAACTAACCTAAGGACATCAGACATATCCATGCCCGAGGTAGGATTCGAACCTTCGACCGTAACAGCAGCGTGGTTCCGGACTGAAACGCCTAGAATCGCTCGGCCACAGTGGCCGGCTTACGTTCTAAGTCTTCTATTACTGAATAGACTGGCTAAACGGTTACAAACGTATGACCATCTATCTGATGTCCAGTGTCACTTGTAAACCGTAGTACATAACATGAATGTTTTAAAGTTCTCATGAATGTTGCAGATAACTGTGTTCAGAAAGACGAATTATTCGTTTTTAGTCGTTCAAATAGTGGTCTTCTTTGTATGCAAAATTTAATCTTCTCTTGGCGGTACAGAACAAGTATATTTGCCATTCACCTTGGAACTACGAAATGAAGACTTATCATAACCCCACATGATTCTATCTTTTACGTACAAGATATTCACTAAAAATATCACTAACCGCAAAAGAGAACATTAGAACTTACTCAAACAAAATAGCAAGCTGCCTTTGGAAGTGTACATACTACTTGCTCGTAGCGCACGAATGTACTAAATGGAGCAAAGTGCATGAAACTGCCAATTGTCTGGCATTCATAGGATTTGAGAAAGATTTCGACTCTGTTCAAACAAGACATACACTAAGCAAGTTACTGATTCAACAGTACACTGAAGAATATATACTTTTTTCCGCTATTCATTACGTTAGCGGCAAATTCAAAACTGAAAGACGAGACAGAACGGAGATTCCATATGACCCGAACTACTTTTAGCACCCCTAAACAGGGAAACATCAGAAGTGTGTGCTAAGGAACATATCTGGAATCATTCCATTAAACCTCATTTAATGACTCTACAAAGAGGTTGTAATAAAATATAATGACAGCGTAAACTTAAAATTACTTAATTAATTTTTTGGTTGCTTGTAGGCACATATGACGAAGACAGCAAGGGTAGATAAGTGCGAGAAACGTCGTACAATCAGCTAAACGGTCCTTGCATCGAAATCGCTTCCAAGAATAGTACACAGTGGGAAAGAAAATTGAGGCGCTGATAACCTCCTCCCTGAACGCCACAACCCACAAACAAACAAACACACACACAGAAACACAGACACACACACACACACACACACACACACAAAATTGAAGCTCTGTTGGATGTTTGGTTTCGGAAACCTAAGGAAACCAGAGAAGCAGTTCTAACATTGCGAATGGCAATGGAAGTAAGACTTTTAAAAAATCAGGACACTTTCAGAAGAATTTGTCGACCTTGAAAAATGTCTGACAATGTAAAATCACACAAGATGTTCAAAATTACGGGTAAAATAGGAGTGAGCTATAGGTAAGATTGATAATATACTTACAACATGTACAAGTACCACGGGAGAGCAATTAGAATGGAGAACAAAATACGAAATGCATGCGTTGAAGAGAGTGTGATACACTGATGTAGTGTTTCTCCACTAATGTTCAGTCTGAACATCGAAGATCAATAACGGAAATACAGGTTCCAGAGTGGGATTAAAATTTGGTGTGAAAGGATGTCAATGATAAGATTCGCTGATGACTTAGCTACACTGAGTGAAAGTGAAGAAGAAATACAGGACGTCCTGAATGGAATGAACAATGTACAGAATACAGAATATGGACTGAGAGTAAATCGAAAAAGGATGAGTGTAATGAGGACCAGCAGAAATCAAATTAGCGATGAACTTAACATAAAAAATTGCGGCAATGAAGCAGACGAAGTTAAGGAATTCTGCTACCTTGGAAGAAAAATTACACATGTTAGACAAAGCAAGGACGACAAAAAACCAAACTAGCACTGACAAAGAGGGCATTCCAACCCAAGAAAACCTGTTAGTATCAAACATAGGCTTTCATCTGAGGAAGAAATTCCTGAGAATGTTCGTTTGGAGAATAAAATTGTATGGCAGGTAATCATGGATTGTGAAAACCAGGAAAACAAGAGAATGTAAGCAACTGAGATGTGTTGCTATAGAAGTATGTTGCAAATTAGGTGGACTGATAGTATAAGGAATGGGGAACTTCTCCGCAGGATCGGTAAAGAAATAAGCCCGTGGAAAATACTGACAAGAAGAGGCAACACGATGATAGGATCTGTGTTAAGACCTTGGAGAATAGCATCCATGGTAATAGATCAAGCTGTAGAGGGTAAAAACTGTAAAGAAAGCCAGATGTTGGAATACAACCAACAATAATTGAGGACGCTAGGTGCAACTGCTACTTTTAGATCAATAGATTGGCGCAAGAAAGGAATTTGTGTTGGGTCGCATCGAACCAGTCAGGGGACAGATCACTCAGATGAAAGTCGTTTATTTTGTTTTGGTTGCTCTAGCAGCGAGCAGCGATACTCTGGTGCTGGGATTCAAAGTATACAAAGGCTGCTGACTTGTATCTGCAAACAAACAAAAATTAACTAAGCAGCGGTATTTTTTTTTTTCAAGGTGGTAATTGGAACACGTGTCTTCCCTAGATACTGTAGTCGCTTTGTGAGATGCTACACATTGTAATCGTTTCATCGCAAAGAATAAATTTCCGAATGGCTTTTTAAAAACAAACCGCTGCTCAGAATTTAGTAGCGAATTCCTCTTTCAGTGCGGCGCTGTTACTGAAACACCTGATGCTTTTCGCAGAATGCTGATGCGACGTAATATTTTCTTTCTCGCAGAGGATTTCGGGAGAGAGCGCAGCGCCACTGTAATCACTCGCTTAAAACAACAGCGGCGTCGCCGCAAAGCAAACCGCCGCGCCGCTGATTTGCAAAAAGACCGACCGTGCGCCACTGTGTGACGTCACGGCGACGCCCCGCGGGGCGCGCGCCGGATTGGGCCCCGGATTTCCTGACTGCGTGACCGCGCCGGCGCGGCAGAGCGGCTGTCACGTTCTCACCCAAGATTACCGCGCAGTGGGCTGGTTCGGAGCGTTCGGCTGCGATAGTGCGTTTCAGCGTGAGGTCACTGTCGAGTCAGGAGACGTGTTTTCACTTTCTGATATGATATTACTCCGTTTAAACTGTACATTAAACGAAAACTGAACGGCAGTGTTACGAATTATGGGTAGATCGAAACATACACACAAAAGGGCTTTACGTTGATACATCCCTCGGCTGCGACACTTGTATATTGCATGTAATGGCAGGAGTGGAATTATAGACTAAGACTGCTCTTAAGATGTGCAGGTTGTGAAAGATAAACTGTTTACACCTGACCGCGGTGGCGTACAGGGAGTCGAGACGAAAAATTTATATAGGACACTTGTTGCCTATCAAATTGGGAAACTACCTAAAATTGAAATTGTAATGAAATGAACACACCTAGCTGCATACAGGTGTCGCTATAAGTGAACGGAGACAGATGAAAATGTGTGCCCCGACCGGGACTCGAACCCGGGATCTCCTGTTTACATAGCAGACGCTCTATCAAAATGGCTCTAACAAGGGAACCTCCCCATCGCACCCCCCTCAGATTTAGTTATAAGTTGGCGCAGTGGATAGGTCTTAAAAAACTGAACACAGATCAATCGAGAAAACAGGAAGAAGTTGTATGGAACTATGAAAAAAATAAGCAAAGTATACAAACTGAGTAGTCCATGCGAAAGATAGGCAACAACAAGGAGGGTGTAAGCTCAGGAGCGCCGTGGTCCCGTGGTTAGCGTGAGCAGCTGCGGAACGAGAGGTTCTGGGTTCAAGTCTTCTCTCGACGAAAAGTTTAAATTTTTTTCAGACAATTATCAAAGTTCAGGCACTCACACATAATCAACTTCGCTCTCCAAAATTCCAGGACATGTACAGATTTGCTTGACCATATGCAGGGTTTGACGGTCTACACACGCAAATATTTGAAAACGTTAAAAACATATGTTTTGTCAGAAAACAGGGAAAACTGTGCGACTGTGAAACTGTTGCATTGATTTTTTGCAGTTTGTGTGACAAACTCTTATGTTTTCATCCCTTTTTTGAGAGTGATTATCACATCCACAAGAAAACCTAAATCGGGCAAGGTAGAAGAGTATTTTTACCCATTTGCCAAGTGTGCAAGTTAGGTGGGTCGACGACATATTCCTAAATGTGACCCACATGCCGTCACCAGTGTCTTATAGAATATATCAGACGTGTTTTCCTGTGGAGGAATCGGTTGACCTATGACCTTGCGATGTTTTCGGTTCACATTAGAGAGGCACGTCATTTCGTCTACTAATCGCATGGTTTTGCGGTGAGGTCGCAAAACACAGACACTACACTTATTACAGTGAACAGAGACGTCAATGAACGAACGGACAGATCATAACTATGAAGATAGTATCTATTCTTTTGGCCTACAAAACCCAGTCCAGCTAAAACGCAAGCCCGTCGCGCGACATTTTCCATATTCTCTCGCCAATTTCGCACAAGAAAAAATGAATGGGACCTTTCGTAGGAAATTTACTGGGACACGTTTTCGATAGAGGCCGCAGTTTTCCACTTATTCAAGAAAAATGTACGAAAGTGATCTTCAAACGACCCCTCTCTCTCCTGCTGGTCAGGATTTTTAGTATGTCACCGATGACACTCCCTTGTACCACTACACATAATTTGCAACAACGAGATTTGTTTCCCATATTCGACCTTCCTTAGTCTTCATTAACTGTACTATTACGCAATCGGTATAGTCGTGCACTTCCAAATCGTAAAACTGACGTTTGTTTAAATTTTACCTCAAAGTTTCTTCAATGTTAACAGCATAAAATTAATAATTGAATCGTTTTGTTTATCTGGCATTCTTACTACTACGAAACTGTTGTGCTTGTAAGGATTAAGTTTAGAGCGAATTGTAAAGGTAGTTAGTTTTTGTATAACGTTTACGTAAGTTTCTTTTGTTACCTTCACGGGAAAGTTTAAATTACGAATTTTAACGAAATAGCAGACTAAGACGGTGGCGTAATAGCCTAGTGAATGATGAGCAAAAATGGTCGAATATGGGTAAAAATAATTCACGTATTGTCAAATTTTTGTACAGTGGCTCAACCTCTGGTGAGAGCTCTTCCAGTACAAAAGTGAACTACATTTGGTTTGCTGCAAAACAGGTCCTACTCTTTTTTTGTTTTTCTAGGACTGATAATCTGCGCGAAGAGAGAGAAGGAATATTTGAAACCTCTCGCGAAGCATGTGCTGTGCCTTAGGTGGTCTTTGTGAGCCATCTTGAGGTAGTTTCCCGGCTTCAAAGAACACAGTTGTCCCATAACATGTTGTTCGTTTCGTCCTCCTCTACGCTACTGTCGTACGTTGTAAACAGTTATCGTTTACAACCTGTGGGTGCTATTACTCAATGTTTTATATAAGATAACTTCCATCCTGCCATCCGCCATTTGCAGGAGTACTGCATACGCAAAATCATAAGAGTTTTCTATGTATAAACAGATTTTGTACCTCATAATCGCCTATTGCGTTTAACATCGCTTTTAAAGGATATACAAAATAAGAAGAAAACGCCATGATTTCAGTCGTTTGACACATGGACAGTTATAAAGAAGCTTGAGATTAATTGACATACATTAATGAAAATGCCAGTGAGAAACAGCAAAGAATTAGGTAAAAATCTTTAAAGCTCTAAATCCGAGTAATGGTACACCCATCATGTTTCTTACATAAACTTTTCTTGGGCAAAGAGCATGAAAGCAAGGTTGGCAAATAATAACACGCATAGAGTAGATTATGGTTAATATCAAAACTTCTTTATCTACCGTGTTATTCCACAAACTACTGAGTTATTAGATGAAAGAAAGTAATTTTTAAGGACCATCGATAGCCGATGAAACGAGAAATCCTATGCATTTACGAAATACATAACGAGGAGATTTTGTGTTTATTTTTGTGTCACGGGTATGCTTCTTTTGTAAGCTTTTGACCTTATTTTTCCTCAGTTAATAAACTTAATAAATTGCTTCTGCACAATATATTAGTGAGCTGACATTGTGTAAGCACCGCTGTGTTTTGGCCAAAGAAGCAGATTTTAACATGACAACAAGAGAAATGTGTAGGCTCTACTAAAAAATTCGCCACTCATGACGCTTCTCTGAAAGCTGCGAATGGTTAAAAAACCAAGCGTAAATAAATCGCTACCTTTGTTACATTTTGAGCGGACTTACTTTTAGATACTAAACAAAGCAGAGGTGACAGATCTTTTTGAATAGTCATAATGCCAGTGTGAACGCGGAGGGGCTCCACTTCATACTTTCAAGAAATTATGAGAGCGACTTTCCCTACAAGGTGATTTTTTCCACCGTGTGCAAACGTTAGAGATTGCGCGATGAGAGGAAACGGAATGAAAAAGGTCTAATGAACTTACGCCCATAAATGCATGGTTCCTCATGCTAAAGACTATGTAGTAAATCATGTATTGTTACAGAGACTGCGGTCTAATACACGCTCTACCAAGCAGCCACGGTTACCGTATGCGTTGAAAACGGTTTGCGCCTCAACGCATGCGTGTACGCGCAGTCGCCTTCACAGTATCACACGTTCACATCGCCAGGCTGCGTCCGAACTGAGTCAGAGGCAGCACGAATACACTGCTCCAGTGTCTCCACGTATGGAATTGGCTCTCCATACACGATACTTTTGAGATGGTCCCGTAACCATAAATATCACGGATCGAGGTCCGGTAGACGAGCAGGCCATGCAACTGGATCCTCTCGTCCTATTCATCGACCATGAAAGACACGATTGAGATGCGTCCGGACGTTAAATGCGAAGTGGGCTGGAGCACCCTCATGTAGCGGTCACACGACCCTTTTAATCATCAATGGCACTTCTTCCAGCAGAAGAGGCAAAGTCACCCGCAAGAAACGCCGATATTTCCGGCCTGTCAGGCTATGTGGAAGGAAGACTGGTCCCAAAGTAAAGACGCCAATTATCTCGGCCCACACATTCCGACTGCACCGATGCTGATGATCCGCTGTGGCCATACCATGTGGGTTCACAGATAACAATTATGGAAGTTTAGTGTCTTGAAAGGAGGATATAAGATGAACATCAACAAAAGCAAAACGAGGATAATGGAATGTAGTCAAATTAAGTCGGGTGATGCTGAGGGAATTAGATTAGAAATGAGACACTTAAAGTAGTAAAGTAGTTTTGCTATTTAGGGAGTAAAATAACCGATGATGGTCGAAGTAGAGAGGATATAAAATGTAGACTGGCAATGGCAAGGAAAGCGTTTCTCAAGAAGAGGAATTTGTTAACATCGAGTATAGATTTAAGTGTCAGGAAGTCGTTTCTGAAAGTATTTGTATGGAGTGTAGCCATGTATGGAAGTGAAACATGGACGATAACTAGTTTGGACAAGAAGAGAATAGAAGCTTTCGAAATGTGGTGCTACAGAAGAATGCTGAAGATAAGGTGGGTAGATCACGTAACTAATGAGGAGGTATTGAATAGGATTGGGGAGAAGAGAAGTATGTGGCACAACTTGCCTAGAAGAAGGGATCGGTTGGTAGGACATATTCTGAGGCATCAAGGGATCACAAATTTAGCATTGGAGGGCAGCGGGGAGGGTAAAAATCGTAGAGGGAGACCAAGAGATGAATACACTAAGCAGATTCAGAAGGATGTAGGTTGCAGTAGATACTGGGAGATGAAGAAGCTTGCACAGGATAGAGTAGCATGGAGAGCTGCATCAAACCAGTCTCAGGACTGAAGACCACAACAACAACAACAAGATACCACTCCACGTAAAGGTGGCTTCATCAGCGCATAGGAAGGAAGACACATATCCCGGAACCGTAGTTGCCTGATGAAGAAAACAGTGAAAAAACTGCTCCCGACGTGGAATATCTGTCGCCAGTAAGCCCTGCACACGCTGTAAGTGATAAGGGTAGTAACAACCAGTCATGGAGAATGTTCCACACGGTCGTCTGGCTGTACTGTGGGGCCAACTACCGGGTACTGACACGGCGGTCGCCTTCCACAGTGCTCAAAGTCTGGTGTCCGAATATTTCGGGTACTAGAAACCGCACGGGTCGAGGTCCGGTGAATTGCAGGCGATGCAACTGGACCCTCTGCATCCTGAAACGATCCTGTCTCAGACAAACGACGAACACTGCTGCAAACATTGAATGCTGTGGGTGTTGTCGGTGGGGGTACAACTTTTCTGTCCACCACCCGTTGCCATTTTCCTTTCCGTAAGCAAACACCATGTCGGCAGTTCGAATATGGAACCATTGTGTACAAGGCTGTATCACATCCACTACAAGGTGAGTCAGTAAAAGCAGTGAATCGAATACAACATAACCAGTTGCTGTGGGTGGAGAGAGCACTAGGGCATGACGTATGAGCAACAGTACCACCCTCTACGAGGAAACCATGCATACTGTAATCGGTACAAATCGTATTAGAGAGCAGTCTCTATAACGAAGTATGACTGAATAAAATGTCTCTAGCATGGAAACCATGCGTTTCTGGACATATTTTCGTGACATTTTTTGTTCCGTATCGTCACACCGATGAATCGGTAGAGTTTGCACACTGTGGTAAAACACATCCTGTATACCGGGTGATCCATTGATAGTAACAAGGCCAAATATCTCACGAAATAAGCATCAAAGGAAAAAACTACAAAGAACGAAACTCGTCTAGCATGAAGGGGGAAACCAGATGGCGCTATGGTTGGCCTGCTAGATGGCGCTGCCATAGGTCAAACGGATTTCAAATGCGTTTTTTTTTAAATAGGAACCGCCATTTTTTATTACGTATCCGTGTAGTACGTAAAGAAATATGAATGTTTTAGTTGGATCACATTTTTTGCTTTGGATAGATGGCGCGGTAATAGTCATAAACGTATACGAAAGTGGTATCACGTAACATTCCGCCAGTGCGGACGGTATTTGCTTCGTGATACATTACCCGTGTTAAAATGGACCGTTTACCAATTGCGGAAAAGGTCGATATCGTGTTGATGTATGGCTATTGTGATCAAAATGCCCAACGGGCGTGTGCTATGTATGCTGCTCGGTATCCTGGACGACATCATCCAAGTGTCCGGACCGTTCGCCGGATAGTTATGTTATTCAAGGAAACAGGAAGTGTTCAGCCACATGTGAAACGTCAACCACGACCTGCAACAAATGATGATGCCCAAGTAGGTGTTTTAGCTGCTGTCGCGGCTAATCCGCACATAAGTAGCAGACAAATTGCGCCAGAATCGGGAATCTCAAAAACGTCGGTGTTGAGAATGCTACATCAACAACGATTGCACCCGTACCATATTTCTATGCACCAGGAATTGCATGGCGACGACTTTGAACTTCGTGTACAGTTCTGCCACTGAGCACAAGAGAAATTACGGAACGATGATAGATTTTTGCAGGCGTTCAACGAAGCGTCATTCACCAACAGCGGTAACGTAAACCGGCATAATATGCACTATTGGACAACGGAATATCCACGATGCCTGCCACAAGTGGAACATCAGCGACCTTGGCGGGTTAAAGTATGGTGCGGCATTATGGGAGGAAGGATAATTGGCCCCCATTTTATCTATGGCAATCTAAATGGTGCAATGTATGCTGATTTCCTACGTAATGTTCCACCGATGTTACTACAAGATGTTTCACTGCATGAGAAGATGGCGATGTACTTCCAACATGATGGATGTCCGGCACATAGCTCGCGTGCGGTTGAAGCGGATTGAATAGCATATTTCATGACAGGTGGATTGGTCGTCGAAGCACCATACCATGGCCCGCACGTTCACCGGATCTGACGTCCCCGGATTTCTTTCTGTGGGGAAAGATGAAGGATATTTGCTATCGTGATCCAACGACAACTCCTGACAACATGCGTCAGCGCATTGTCAATGCATGTGCGAACGTTACGGAAGGCGAACTACTCGCTGTTGAGAGGAATGACGTTACACATATTGCCAAATGCACTGAGGTTGACGGACAACATTTTGAGCATTTATTGCATTAATGTGGTATTTACAGGTAATCACGCTGTAACAGCATGCGTTCTCAGAAATGATAAGTTGACAGAGGTACATGTATCAATTGGAAAAACCGAAATAAAATGTTCAAACCTACCTACGTTCTGTATTTTAATATAAAAATCCTCCCTGTTACCAACTGTTCGTCTAAAATTGTGAGCCATATGTTTGTGGCTATTACAGCGCCATCTATCACAAAGCGAAGAAAGTGGTCCAACTCAAACATTCATATTTCTTTACGTACTACAGGAATATGTAATAAAAAATGGGGGTTCCTTTTTTAACAAAACGCAGTTGATATCCGTTTGACCTATGGTAGCGCGATCTAGCGGGCCAACCATAGCGCCACCTGGTTTCCCCCTTCAAGGTAGACAAGTTTAGTTCCTTGTAGTTTACTCGTCTGACGCTTATTTCGTGAGATACTTGGCACGGTCACTATCAATGGACCACCCTGTATACGTTCTTATAGATATCCAGTCAGGTACAGTCGCCTTGTTACGCTCGTGCGACGGATAAACGCCGCATCGTATGTGGGAGCGCGGCGCTGGGACAGAGCTCCTGTGGAACTGATGGAGATGTCTCAATCGAAGCTGCAGCGCGCGCGCCCCGAACAGCAGCCGCCGCCGCTGCGACTCTTGGCAAAAACGCCGCCAGCGGCAGTGCGAGTGAGCCGCCGCGGTGCCTGCCCTGCCCTCAGGGGCTGCAGATGGTGCCGGTCGGCATGCGGACCTGAAAGACAACCCCGCGCCACAAGGCCGCGCCTCGCAAAAAGCCGCCGTGTCTGCTATAAAGACGCCACGGCGGGTATATTTAGACGCGATGGCACGGCGCACAGCCGTGCGAACGCCTGCCACACCGCACCGGACCCGCAAAAAAATGTCGCGCCGCCCGAAATGGAGGAGAGCAGCGCCGCAGAGGGGGCGCAAGAAAGCGGGCCGCCGGCCGTGATTGCCGCCTCGTAATCTCTGCTCCGGGTCACATCAAAGCCAGCCTGTGACGTCACGGGCGACAGCTGACGGCCGGCGGCGCGGTCTGGAGGCTGCCGGTACCCTCCTCACACGAACAACACTGTGTCCGTCAGCTCTTGCGGCCAACAAACTCTGGATTTTTACCTCCAGCTTGATCTTCAAGTCTGCCGACGTCGTTTGTACGTTCCATTCTCAGTCGGCTTCTCGCAGAGTGCGCGCAGAATAACGTGGCCGGTAGATGCGCTATCGGCAGGGCGCGCGTGGAGAGCAAAAGTGGTGGGGGTCGCGGGCAGGCGCTGTAGGGGAAACAGAGGTAGCAGCAGTCTACCATAGGCCGGTATTACACCATCAAATTTCTTTGTCAAATATCTTTGTCAAATATCTTTGTCAAATATCTTTGTCAAATATCTTTGTCAAATAGCTTTGTCAAAGATATTTGATGGTGTAATAGGGAATTTTGTCAAATGTCATCCAATATTTGATCAAATCTAGGGCCTCGCGAAGAATGGAAAAGAAAATTGAGAATGCGCTAGGTGACGATGAGTTTGGCTTTAGGAAAAGTAAAGGGACGAGAGAGGCAATTCTGACGTTACGGCTAATAATGGAAGCAAGGCTAAAGAAAAATCAAGACACTATCATAGCATTTGTCGACCTGGAAAAAGCGTTCGACAATATAAAATGGTGCAAGCTGTTCGAGAGTCTGAAAAAAGTAGGGGTAAGCTATAGGGAGAGACGGGTCATATACAATATGCACAACAACCAAGAGGAAATAATAAGAGTAGACGATCAAGAACGAAGTGGTCGTATTAAGAAGGGTGTAAGACAAGGCTGTAGCCTTTCGCCCCTACTCTTCAATCTGTACATCGAGGAAGCAATGATGGAAATAAAAGAAAGGTTCATGAGTGGAATTAAAATACAAGGTGAAAGGATATCAATGATACGATTCGCTGATGACATTGCTATCCTGAGTGAAAGTGAAGAAGAATTAAATGATCTGCAGAACGGAATGAACAGTCTAATGAGTACACAGTATGGTTTGAGAGTAAATCGGAGAAAGACGAAGGTAATGAGAAGTAGTAGAAATGAGAACAGCGAGAAACTTAACATCAGGATTGATGGTCACGAAGTCAATGAAGTTAAGGAATTCTGCTACCTAGGCAGTAAAATAATCAATGACGGACGGAGCAAGGAGGACATCAAAAGCAGACTCGCTATGGCAAAGAAGGCATTTCTGGCCAAGAGAAGTCTACTAATATCAAATACCGGCCTTAATTTGAGGAAGAAATTTCTGTGGATGTACGTCTGGAGTACAGCATTATATGGTAGTGAAACATGGACTGTGGGAAAACCGGAACAGAAGAGAATCGAAGCATTTGAGATGTGGTGCTATAGACAAATGTTGAAAATTAGGTGGACTGATAAGGTAAGGAATGAGGAGGTTCTACGCAGAATCGGAGAGGAAAGGAATATGCGGAAAACACTGATAAGCAGAAGGGACAGGATGATAGGACATCTGCTAAGACATGAGGGAATGACTTCCATGGTACTAGAGGGAGCTGTAGAGGGCAAAAACTGTAGAGGAAGACAGAGATTGGAATACGTCAAGCAAATAATTGAGGACGTAGGTTGCAAGTGCTACTCTGAGATGAAGAGGTTAACACAGGAAAGGAATTCATGGCGGGCCGCATCAAACCAGTCAGTAGACTGATGACCAAAAACAAAAAAAAGGGCCTCGCTGTAGATTTGATCAAAGAACGCGCTTTTCTTCTGTTCACTGCAATGTGACATGTTACCACGTGGAGCGCTAGCATCGCTGCAGCGTTCCGTCGTCTGTAGTGTTTTATAAACATTGCCAGTAAATACAATTGGTGTGCACCGATAACTACAAAATTAATAGAGATGTATGAAGCTGATGAGGTGCTTTACAACGTGAGGCACTCTGAACAGAAAAATAAATTATGAAGATTTTTAAGATCTGACTTAACCTAACCTATCTCCTGTAGCAAGGAAACTGAGTGTTACAGTGAGCCTGTCTGCTGCAGATATAGCAGTTCTTAAGTGAGTATTGTGCTTTTTGATATGAGCAGACACGTCACTGAGCACATACTGAAATGTGTGCTCATCCATTCTTAAGTAATTGAGGTATGACTTGATGTCCTTCACTACAACCTCACGTAACAAGTTTTGCTGAATGCTTTTATCGTCTCGTCATAAAACCCACGGCTTCACCCAGGTAAGTTTCCTTTTTTTCCCCGCTTCTCTTCCACATGTGCACACAGTGTAACTGAGTACAAGTAACTGCTGTGGTTAATAATAAGTTGTCAGCCATCTTGAACTTTGACGAAAGATTTGATGACAGTGTAATACCCCCTTTTAGCGCCACGTCAAAGATCTTTCGCAAATATATTTGACGAATATTTGATCTCATCTTTGATCAAATCTTTGACAAAGAAATTTGATACTATAATACCGGCCATAGACCGCTGGAGCAATGAAGCATTCTCTAATATTAAATACAGTTGCAGTTACATTTTCCTGGAGACGTATCATTCTCAACGTTATCTTCGATAAGGTTAGAATCTGAAGGGATAAATTAAAATTTTTGCTGTGGGCAGGACTAGAACCCAGGAGTCCACGTTACTATCTGGATGCGCTAACCACAACAATGTAGCACTACGCCTAACACAGCTACACAAACTTCAGTTCACAGCTTCAGCCCATTGTCCCCTACTTCAATCGTCAGTACTGCCAAGGTTCTCCGACAATAGCAACACAGCTTTGTATGAAGTGGAATAATCCTGCCTGTACCTCAGGCATAGGTGACCTATTGATCTGATGGAATTTCATTTTCCTGGGGACATACGACTCTCAACGTTATGTTATCGCTACTCTGCGCAGCTGAGATAGCCACAATGCTACGGTGGGGTAGTGGTTAGTACAGCTGTCGAGTAACTAAGAGATCCGGGTTTAAGTCTACTACTACTACTACTACTACATTTATACTCCGCAAGCCACCCAACGGTGTGTGGCGGAGGGCACTTTACGTGCCACTGTCATTATCTCCCTTTCCTGTTCCAGTCGCGTATGGTTCGCGGGAAGAACGACTGTCTGAAAGCCTCTGTGCGCGCTCTAATCTCTCTAATTTTACATTCGTGATCTCCTCGGGAGGTATAAGTAGGGGGAAGCAATATATTCGATACCTCATCCAGAAACGCACCCTCTCGAAACCTGGCGAGCAAGCTACACCGCGATGCAGAGCGCCTCTCTTGCAGAGTCTGCCACTTGAGTTTGTTAAACATCTCCGTAACGCTATCACGGTTACCAAATAACCCTGTGACGAAACGCGCCGCTCTTCTTTGGATCTTCTCTATCTCCTCCGTCAACCCGATCTGGTACGGATCCCACACTGATGAGCAATACTCAAGTATAGGTCGAACGAGTGTTTTGTAAGCCACCTCCTTTGTTGATGGACTACATTTTCTAAGGACTCTCCCAATGAATCTCAACCTGGTACCCGCCTTACCAACAATTAATTTTATATGATCATTCCACTTCAAATCGTTCCGCACGCATACTCCCAGATATTTTACAGAAGTAACTGCTACCAGTGTTTGTTCCGCTATCATATAATCATACAATAAAGGATCCTTCTTTCTATGTATTCGCAATACATTACATTTATCTATGTTAAGGGTCAGTTGCCACTCCCTGCACCAAGTGCCTATCCGCTGCAGATCTTCCTGCATTTCGCTACAATTTTCTAATGCTGCAACTTCTCTGTATACTACAGCATCATCCGCGAAAAGCCGCATGGAACTTCCGACACTATCTACTAGGTCATTTCTATATATTGTGAAAAGCAATGGTCCCATAACACTCCCCCGTGGCACGCCAGACGTTACTTTAATGTCTGTAGACGTCTCTCCGTTGATAACAACATGCTGTGTTCTGTTTGCTAAAAACTCTTCAATCCAGCCACACAGCTGGTCTGATATTCCGTAGGCTCTTACTTTGTTTATCAGGCGACAGTGCGGAACTGTATCGAACGCCTTCCGGAAGTCAAGGAAAATGGCATCTACCTGGGAGCCTGTATCTAATATTTTCTGGGTCTCATGAACTAATAAAGCGAGTTGGGTTTCACACGATCGCTGTTTCCGGAATCCATGTTGATTCCTACATAGTAGATTCTGAGTTTCCAAAACGACATGTTACTCGAGCAAAAGACATGTTCTAAAATTCTACAACAGATCGACGTCAGAGAGATAGGTCTATAGTTTTGCGCATCTGCTCGACGACCCTTCTTGAAGACTGGGACTACCTGTGCTCTTTTCCAATCATTTGGAACCTTCTGTTCCTCTAGAGACTTGCGGTACACGGCTGTTAGAAGGGGGGCAAGTTCTTTCGCGTACTCTGTGTAGAATCGAATTGGTATCCCGTCAGGTCCAGTGGACTTTCCTCTGTTGAGTGATTCCAGTTGCTTTTCCAGTCCTGGCTGTGGCGCGAACTTTAATTCATTGCTTCAGCTTCTAACCATATTAAATACAGCGTTCGTAAGAGCTTCCGTCGTTTCAAAAGATGCATAGAAGAAAACTACGTGAGATACAGAAAACAGATGACTATCCTTGAACTTTTTAACTCGTATTAAAGATGATGCGCGTGGGCACCGTACCATATTCACAGCGACGATTCGTTAACAGGTGGACAGATCCAACAAGACAGACCATAACATTCGCCTGAATTGACACCATTGGTTTCTTCATTTGGGAGAATATAAAGTCAATCCTCAGGATTTACGAGCTTCAACCTGGGATGCAGCATCGGCCACTTCACAAGATATGCGTCAGAATGTATACAGTTCTGCTCTTCAACGACGGAACCAATGTTTCAAAATGACGGAAGCCATATTGAAGCCCGAAGAAAATGTATACGTACACCGACAATGAACATATATGCATCTCAGTATTTTAAACATAGCTGCGCAACAGCAACGGTTCCACGTAATAAGACTAAAAACAGCCGACCAGTTGCAATGGATAAAGAAATCTTTACCTAGGTTTCGGCAGATTTAAATCTGTCTTCTTCGGAAGGCGGCAATTTTACATAAATATGGAATGATGTATCATCGTCGTTTTTACAAATATCTGCATAGATCCATTAGTCCAAATTAAAATATAGCCCTGAAAATAGGGTTTGTCATGTAAATAAAATTAGTACATGGATGTAGCTTGTGAGCTATGCTACATCCATGTACTAATTTTATTTACATGACAAACCCTATTTTCAGGGCTATATTTTAATTTGGACTAATGGATCTATGCAGATATTTGTAAAAACGACGATGATACATCATTCCATATTTATGTAAAATTGCCGCCTTCTGAAGAAGACAGATTTAAATCTGCCGAAACCTAGGTAAAGATTTCTTTATCCATTGCAACTGGTCGGCTGTTTTTAGTCTTATATATGCATCTTATATAAATGGATCCATTACTCGTATTTCTTAGACATGGGTCGAGACTTTATGAGCACGCTGTACAGTGCAACAATATGTTGTGATACCCCTACTGTCTAACCGTGCGCCGCTATGTCACAGCGCGTACTATGAATCGAAACTTGGAGAAATGCCTTATCTCCTGATATGTCTGATTTTACTGTATATCTCGTAGTTTTCACGGAGTCGCTTCGTAAACCTCGCAGGTACTTACATATAAACACTGTATAATGTAATAGTCTGTAGCGAAGACTGCCGCTCAAGACCACGATCAGACGTGAAGGCGGCATTAGACCCGCAGGGCGATTCAAAAGCCTATGTACAAACTGAAGGAAATGACGAAGAAATCGAAATGCAACCACTCTGACATACGAGCTCATGGTCTTGGAAGTAATCCTCAAACAGTGACACTTTTAGACGTCAGGAACAGCAAGGCACATGAACACATGAGCCTGGAGGTCAGCAAAGATAATATACTGTTTCCGCGTACGTGTGGCTGGTTGTCTGCAACTAGACCAGGGCTTCACAACATACGTGCTCGCGGAGCAAGCTGTGAGCAGCAAGGTGCGAGCACGGAGCAGCGCGAGCACGCTACCCCCACTACCGGACCAGAGCGGAGAGTGGGGAAAGTCACGTGGGGCACACAACAGCTGCCGCTAGTCAATGTAAATCCGCGGCCACCTGCAGGGATCACTCACGAATTATTACTGCGACAAATGAAACAAATAAAGGAGAATGTACACATGCCACATAATTTTATTAGCTTAGTGTATGCCTCTACATTCGCATTAATTTGTGAACTGTTACACAATAAAAGGTGTCACTGAAGTGTGGGATTCTCGATTATCTTGTACTTTTTGCCCTTTACAATTGCGTCTATGTTCGGAGTAATTGTTCTTGTGCATTTTAGGCGCAGCGTGCAGTTTAAATTTCGATCAGACAATGCGATTCTCAGGCGCGTCTTGTTACATTCCATTGCAGAGAACAGTTGTTCACAAACATACGTGGAACCGAACATTGATATTATTGTAGCCGCCAGTTTGTGCAAACGAGGAAATCTATCCTGAGGGAAGTGTCTGTAGAATTCCAAAATGTTTTTCTTGTTCTGAAATTTAACTCTGTATTCTCTGTCACACTGCAGGCCAATAATTTCTTGCTGCAGCTCAGGACGAATATCTTAAATATTCGCTGAATATGGAGAGAACAGATCAAAATCACTGTCTAGTGCTGTCAGATCTTGAAAGCGCTGATCAACTAAACTATGTGAATAACGTTCACAGTCTTTGTGAACATCTTGCATGCGTGATAATTTAAGAAAATGAGCTAGGTTTCCTGTTTCCAGCTGACTCACCCAAAGGGCCAATTTCATTTTAAAAGCTCGCATTCGATCTATGAAATGAGTAATTAGCAGATCTTTACCTTGTAGTAAAATGTTCAAAGCATTCAGATGTCTAGTTAAATCTGCTAAGAACGCGAGATCACATTCAAACGTGCGCGCGCATTTCCCCTCCCTCCCCTCCCTTCCTACTCCGCGACCTTGCACCTGCTCGCGAGCACGTGCCTGAGCAGACGCGAGGACTCGCGCTCAAAACCGGCCAGTTGTTAAGCCCTGAACTAGACGAAGCACCTGGTCACATACCTGTGCAAGTTCGTGACGTACGCAGTGCCACATATCCAAGGAGCTGGATCGGAATTTGAGGTCCAGCTGCATAGCTACAACGTACCTCACACCTATTCATTTTTTATTTGATTTTATTTTTTATATAAAACCCTCACGCATGTGACACTAGTTTCCATCTAAGAAACGTTTCTCACCAGCATCTGATGAGGTTCGTGTGATGCGTCAGAATTTTCTAAGAAGATGTTATGCCCTTTCTGCTTGTCGTGCTCCCCATTTTGAACACCCTATGTAATGTAATGACTTTGTTGAGTGAACAGTACATCATCTTTGACGCTGTGCATTGTTTGTCCTTGCTCCCGAAATTCCAGAGGTTACACTAACTCAACATTACGTCAGAAAGAGTAATTTAATTTCGTTGTATTTCGACTCTTCTATCAGCTCCTTCAATTTGTGCGCTAGCTTATGAATCATCATGTATAGAAGAGCAAGATGCCAATAAGAAGAAGAATATCAATCACCGATACGTGGCATACGGATATAGCCAAAAACTCCCTTGAAACCCTGAGTATACGCAATTAATATCTACATCTACATCTACACTCCTGGAAATGGAAAAAAGAACACATTGACACCGGTGTGTCAGACCCACCATACTTCCTCCGGACACTGCGAGAGGGCTGTACAAGCAATGATCACACGCACGGCACAGCGGACACACCAGGAACCGCGGTGTTGGCCGTCGAATGGCGCTAGCTGCGCAGCATTTGTGCACCGCCGCCGTCAGTGTCAGCCAGTTTGCCGTGGCATACGGAGCTCCATCGCAGTCTTTAACACTGGTAGCATGCCGCGACAGCGTGGGCGTGAACCGTATGTGCAGTTGACGGACTTTGAGCGAGGGCGTATAGTGGGCATGCGGGAGGCCGGGTGGACGTACCGCCGAATTGCTCAACACGTGGGGCGTGAGGTCTCCACAGTACATCGATGTTGTCGCCAGTGGTCGGCGGAAGGTGCACGTGCCCGTCGACCTGGGACCGGACCGCAGCGACGCACGGATGCACGCCAAGACCGTAGGATCCTACGCAGTGCCGTAGGGGACCGCACCGCCACTTCCCAGCAAATTAGGGACACTGTTGCTCCTGGGGTATCGGCGAGGACCATTCGCAACCGTCTCCATGAAGCTGGGCTACGGTCCCGCACACCATTAGGCCGTCTTCCGCTCACACCCCAACATCGTGCAGCCCACCTCCAGTGGTGTCGCGACAGGCGTGAATGGAGGGACGAATGGAGACGTGTCGTCTTCAGCGATGAGAGTCGCTTCTGCCTTGGTGCCAATGATGGTCGTATGCGTGTTTGGCGCCGTGCAGGTGAGCGCCACAATCAGGACTGCATACGACCGAGGCACACAGGGCCAACACCCGGCATCATGGTGTGGGGAGCGATCTCCTACACTGGCCGTACACCACTGGTGATCGTCGAGGGGACACTGAATAGTGCACGGTACATCCAAACCGTCATCGAACCCATCGTTCTGCCATTCCTAGACCGGCAAGGGAACTTGCTGTTCCAACAGGACAATGCACGTCCGCATGTATCCCGTGCCACCCAACGTGCTCTAGAAGGTGTAAGTCAACTACCATGGCCAGCAAGATCTCCGGATCTGTCCCCCATTGAGCATGTTTGGGACTGGATGAAGCGTCGTCTCACGCTGTCTGCACGTCCAGCACGAACGCTGGTCCAACTGAGGCGCCAGGTGGAAATGGCATGGCAAGCCGTTCCACATGACTACATCCAGCATCTCTACGATCGTCTCCATGGGAGAATAGCAGCCTGCATTGCTGCGAAAGGTGGATATACACTGTACTAGTGCCGACATTGTGCATGCTCTGTTGCCTGTGTCTATGTGCCTGTGGTTCTGTCAGTGTGATCATGTGATGTATCTGACCCCAGGAATGTGTCAATAAAGTTTCCCCTTCCTGGGACAATGAATTCAAGGTGTTCTTATTTCAATTTCCAGGAGTGTATATGGCTACTCTGTTAATGACACTTGAGTGCCTGGCAGAGGGTCATCGAATAGCGCACGGAAAAAACGAACTCATATCTTTCGCGCGAGCTCTGATTTTCATATTTTATTATGATGATCATATATCACTACGCAGCTCAGCGTCAACAATATATTTTTACATTCGGAGGAGAAAGTTGGTGACTGAAATTTCTCGACAACATCCCGCTGCAACGAGAAATTCCTTTGTTTTAATTATGTCTGCCCCAAATCCTGTATCACGTCTGTGACACTCTCTCCCCTATTACCCGATAATACAAAATGTGCTACCTTTCTTTGAACTTTCTCGTTGTGCTCCGTTAATCCTATCAGGTAAGGGTCCCACACCGCTCAGCAGTACTCCAAAAGAGATCGGACAAGCATAATGCAAGTGTTCTGCCAATAAAAGGCAGCCTTTCGTTGGACTCCCCCCCACAACATGTTGTATGTGTTCTCTCCAGTTTAAATCGTTCATAATTGTAATTCCTAGGTATTTAGTTGAATTTACGGCACTTAGATTTCACTGATTTATCGTGTGACCGAAGTTTAACGGATTTCTTTTAGCATTCATGTGGATGACCTCACACTTTTAATTACTGAGAATCAATTGCCGATTTTCGCACCATACAGATATCTTTTCTAAATCATTTTGCAATTTGTTTTGATGTTCTAATGAATTTAGTAGACGATAAACGTCAGAAAACGACCTAAGGTGGCTGCTGAGATTGCCGCCTAAGTCTTTTACATAGATAAGGAACTTCAGAGTGCCTACAACTTTACCTTGGGAACGCCAGAAACACCTTTAGTTTGACTCCATGACTTTCCTTCAGTTACTACATTTGTGACCTTTCTTAGCAGGAAATCACGAATTCATTCGGGTAACTGAGACGCTATTCCATGAGCAGGCAATTTCACTACAAACCACTTGTGTGGTACGCTGTCAAAAGCCTTTTGAAAATCTAGAAATACGGAATCAATTTGAAGTTTCTTGTCGATAACACTCAACACTTCGAGCGAATAAAGAGCTATTTCTGTTTCACAAGAATGGTGTTTTCCAAATCCGTGTTACCTGTGTGTCAATAGGTTATTCTCTTCGAGATAATTCATTATGTTCAAACACAATATATGTTCCAGAATCTTGCTGCATATCGACGTTAATGATATGGGCCTGTGGATTACTCTCATTACCTTTCTTGAATATTGGTCTGACCTCTTGAATTTTCCAGTCTTTGGGTACGGATCCGTCGTCAAGCGAGCTATTGCATCAGCGTACTCTGAAAGGAACGTAACTGGTATACAATCTGGACCGGAATTGGCACACGATCTGGACCGGAAGGCTTGTTATCTTCACTACGTTTAAGTAACTTGTGTTGGCAGCTGTTCTTGATTCAGACTCTGGAATATTTACTTCGTTTTCTTTGGTGAAGGAATTTCGGAAGGTTGTGTTTAGTAAGTCTGCTTTAGCTGGACTGGCGTCGATAGTGTTTCCATTGCCATCACGCAGAGAAGACATTGATTCTGTCTTGCAAGACATACTTTACATACGACCAGAACCTCTTTGTAATTCCTGCCAAGTTTCGAGACAAAGTTCCGTCGTGGAAATTATTACGAACATTGAAGACCACGCTAAATTTCGCGCTTCTGTAAAAGATGACCAATCTTGGGGATACTTCGTTCGTTTTAATTTGGCGTGCTTTTCTAGTTCTTTCTGCAGTAGTGTTCTGACCTGTTTTGTGTTACATGAGGAAAGAGCTCCGTCCTTTGTTAATTTATTTGGTATAAGTTTCTCAATTGCTATGGACAGTGTTTCTTTGAATTCAAGCCCCATCTGGTCTACTTACATTGTTAATTTGGAAGGAGTGAAGATTGTCTCTCAGGAAGGCATCAAGCCAAATTTTATCTGCTTTTTTGAATAGATATTTTTTCGTTTATTTTTAGTGGATTTAGGAGTTACGGTACCCAGTCTCACAACGACAACTCTGGGTTAACTAATACCCCTATCCCTTTTGGTGATAAGAGAAATAAAAGTTTTATAAGTTTCATAATTCGCATGATATTTAATCATAGATCACTCTCCAGCCATCATCATCGAGTAGAGGCTCGGGACAACCCTTGCTATGAGTATATTTGAGAGTTGTCAGCAAATAGAACAGCCCTTCTGAAAATAGAGAAACCATCAGAATTTAAAAAAACTTCAAACAGGGTCTGCAGCTGCGATGAATTATTTGAATGATGTGTTGTAGAACTTTTACTGTACAGAGCACGTATAAAAAACGTAGTGAATAATGTCGAAGGTTTTATATGCTGTTTGCCGGTGGTGATGTTTTATATGCAGAAGATTCCACGCCAGAAACTCGTAATGCAACAAGACACGCAGTGGATAGATGTTTGGTGTAGGGATTGCAAGTTGAACATCAGTATAAACAAATTTAATGTATTGAGCATGAATAGGCAGAAAGCCCTCTTACTATATACGATTGTCGAAGAAGCGTTGGAAGCAGTCGCGTCCACCAAGTATTTGGGAGTGAGCGTACGGAACGATTTAAAGTGGAACGACTCTGCAAAAGTAATCGTCAGTGAGGCAGATGCTACACGTATTGCCCACCCGCAAAGTAGCTATCTTGCAAAATAACGGTTGTTCGATCAATACCCGCATGTTGCTCGATAGTCTGTGACCCATACAGAACAGGACTGATAAAGGGAATAAAAATCATGAAAAGAAAAACAGCCCATTTCGTCATAGTTTAGTCCAGAAATCGCGAAAGCGTCATGGATTTGTTCATCCAGTTCTAGTGGCAAACGCTTCAAGGGAAGAGATGTGCATTACGTTGTCATTAAAATTCCGAGAGCGTACTTTTTGCGAATAGAACATGAACACGACGTCAGAGAGACTGGCGCTCATACGGAGGATTACCATCGGCGTCAAACTTCCTTTCCTACTACCTTTGTCCTTTAAGAGCCTTCCTACTTCTCCTCGAATTTACCACTGTCGCCACGCGCTTTGCACGGACGTTTGAATGAGATTCCTGGCCCCAATCCGCTTTGCTGCTTGCTGTGGGACACCTGTTTATCGTGTTAAAAATGTATAGAATGTAGCAATTTCTAATTCTAGACTGTAAGTGTTGTGCCGTCTGCTGGGTAACATCCGGTAAGAACACGCCTCAACCTAAAACGGGTGGTAGACCAGCTCAGATGAGCTAAAAGATAACGAAATATACTTCGCGTCTTTATATCTTTTCACAGTAGGTATTAATACTGGACAAAGGCGAATTCTTGGTTCGCCACGCAGTAAGTGGGAGAAGAACCGTTCGCCAGTGTATCGCTCGGGACCCGATAATTGCACTCTGTCAACTTTTGCCGCAAGCGGGCCCCATCTGGCCTTTGTCACAATTTGCGAAAGAACGGCGTCTGATGAAACGCGGAGCCGCAAGCGACGGCTCTGCGCCATCAGCTATTCCGCGAACACTTGCTCGGGCGCGCGTCCCCCGCGGCGACGCCCGCCGTCCTCAAAGAGTAATGGCGGCTAAAACGCGGCGACACGGCCGCTGATGAGGCGGCGTCGCGGAGCGCTAACTGCGTTACCATGGCAACGGCGCCGGCGTCCTCGCTGCTTTGACGGCAGCGGCAGCGGCGCGCCTCCGCAGGCAGTAATTGCGAGTCCGGCGCACCCCTCCCCCCCCACCCCCACCCTCCAGGGCCCGCCCCCTTCTACCACCCGCATCATCGCCGTATGACACCCGATAAAGCGCGTCACGCCTCATTTTCGCTCCGAGTCCGTCCGTGACAGCGCCCCATGAAGATTCATTTTCTTTCTGCTTTAGCGGTAATTGGCCACTTACGAGGCCCGCTGCTGTCAAGGGGTGCTGTTTACTTAATAATTCTCCTGTGATCCCCAAGTTCGATAACATAATTCCCTGTGTGATTATCTACCCTTAATAGAGGAGTACTCATTAGCTCGATCGTTGGGACTATTAACACCATATTTCACAAATAGTTCTATCATGTCCGAGTCTGCGACCAAATAAAAGGCCCCTTGTTCGATTTCCGTACACGATACACTCCTTTTACTTCTTCAGCAACCTCGGTGACCTGCGATTCATATAAAATTTAGCTTCCTAAGACACGTTAAGGCAATACTGACCCTACGATTTATCTAAGATAATAAATAGGGAAAGGCAAGTCTACGTTTCTAGCATTTGTAGACTTAAGAGAAAGCTTTTGATAATGTTGATTGGAATACTCTCTTTCAAATTCCAAAGGTGGCAAGGGCAAAATACAGGGAGCGAAAGGCTATTTACAATTTCTACAGAAACCAGATGGGAGTTGTAAGAGTTGCGGGGTATGAAAGAGAAGCAGTGGTTGGGAAGAGAGTGAGACAAGGTTGTAGCCTATCCCCGATGTCATTCAATCTGTATATTGAGCAAGCAGTAAAGGAAACAAAAGAAAAAAACTGGAGTAGGAGTTAAAATCCATAGAGAAGAAATAAAAACTTTGAGGTTCGCCGATGAGATTGCAATTCTGTCAGAGACAGCAAAGGACCTGGAAGAGCAGCTGAACGGAATGGACAGTGTCTTCAAAGGAGGATATAAGATGAACATCAACAAAAGCAAAAGGAGGATAATGGAATGTAGTCGAATTAAATCGGGTGGTGCTGCGGGAATTAGAATAGGAAATGAGACGCTTAAAGTTGTAAATGAGTTTCGCTATTTGGAGGGCAAAGTAACTGATGATGGTCGAAGTAGAGAGGATATAAAATGTAGACTGGCAATGGCAAGAAAAGTGTTTCTGAAGAAGAGAAATTTGTTAACATCGAGTATAGATTTAAATGTCAGGAAGTGGTTACTGAAAGTATTTGTGTGGAGTGTAGCCATGTATGGGAGTGAAACGTGGACGATAAATAGTTTAGGCAAGAAGAGAATAGAAGCTTTCGAAATGTGGTGCTACAGAAGGATGCTGAAGATTAGATGGGTAGATAACTAATGAGGAGGTACTGAATAGAATTGGGGAGAAGAGAAGTTTGTGGCACAACTTGACTAGAAGAAGGGATCGGTTGGTAGGACATGTTTTGAGGCATCAAGGGATCACAAATTTAGCATTGGAGGGCAGTGTGGAGGGTAAAAATCGTAGAGGGAGACCAAGAGATGAATACACTAAACAGATTCAGAAGAATGTAGGTTGCAGTAGGTATTGGGAGATGAAGATGCTTGCACAGGATAGAGTAGCATGGAGAGCTGCATCAAACCAGTCTCTGGACTGAAGACCACATCAACAACAAGACAGGTTAAGCGAAATAAAATCCGTCCGGAAAATATTTCAAGCACTTTTAGATAGCTAACCCAAATTACAATATCTGCATCCAGGACGGATGAGGTGTAACGAGCAATCAAATGAAAACGTGACTGTTGGAAAAAGTAAACAAACTGTTCATTACTTCAAAAGTAATCCCCATAACGTTTAATACATTTATCCTACTCTGAGACAAGACGGTCGATACTTTGATGGAAAAAACCAGTTGCGGTTGTCTACGGTACCATGGTTGTACCCAGTCGTCCACCTCTACGTCTGAAGCAAATCGACGGCCACGAATGTTTTCCTTCATGGCTCTAAAAACATGAAAATAAATTGAAGAGAAATGGAAACTGTATGGACGATGTGAACGGGCTTCCCAACGAAACGTCTGCAGCGAACAAAAAACAAACTTGGCAAAATCCATTCTGTTCCAGGAAAATGCAATGTGCCCCCTATTACAGCACTAAGTTTTGCCGGTAAGAGGCACGGGTTATATAGCCAATACAATCGGTTTGTAGGGTTGTTCAGGTAAACCGAAACTGATCTTTTAATAAAAAGAAAATTAAAGCGATCTAGACTGACAATAAAACCAGTTTTACAACATGTTGTTCTGATTTTCTCCAAGACAGTATGTTAGTTTTAGAAAGGTGAAAAAAGAGTTTGACCGTGTTTTTACATCGTGTTTTTACCTCAGTCTCCTCTTGTTAAGTGAAAAAAAAATACACTTTTGGCTCGGAAGTTGGTGAAGGTTTATTGCAGTCATTTTTTTAAAACTTCTGCCTGTGCCCAAGCATCTTCGGTCGGCACGTAAGTTCAATTACACTCATGTTAAGAAAAAACCGGACACCTTGAACGATTAGACATAGTACGTTCACATCCGCAGCACATGCACATTAGTATGTTCTGCAGAAATGATTAGCTTTTGAACTATGTCGACCAGCAGGTTCATGGTCAACATCGATATCGCGAGGCAACACCGCCTATCGATAAATATGTGCCTGGGACTCTCGTCGTCGCTACTTGAGCAGACGTGCAAGATGCCTCGCAGACGCATGCGCCATCCGTACCGTCAAATCATTGAGTTTGAAAGAGGGCTCGTTATTGGCATAAGAGAATGTGATGCATCCATCTGGGAAACTGCTGCTTGTGTAGGACGAAATGTTTCGGCAGAGCAAAAAGTGTGTGCAGAATGGTTTACGGAAGGCCGTAGAGCCGGCCGCGGTGGCCGTGCGGTTCTGGCGCTGCAGTCCGGAACCGCGGGACTGCTACGGTCGCAGGTTCGAATCCTGCCTCGGGCATGGGTGTGTGTGATGTCCTTAGGTTAGTTAGGTTTAAGTAGTTCTAAGTTCTAGGGGACTTATGACCTAAGCTGTTGCGTCCCATAGTGCTCAGAGCCATTTGAACCATTTTTGAAGGCCGTAGAACATGAGCAACAGTGGAACCGTGTAACACATCGTACACTATGAGGGGCGACAGTGTGTCACCTTTTATCACGGCACGGATTACGTTCGCGTCGTTTACTTCTCCGCCTATCTTAGACGAACGTGCAGAAACATGTTGGGTGGCAATGGTGCATGGAACGATGTCACTGAGGACAGGAATGGCATCAGATAGAGTTTCCGGACGAATCCGGGTTCCGTTTCTTTGAAAATGATAGCCGCATTTTTGTTCACCTATACAAGGGGAGCTACATCACAGCGACTGCATTCGCACAAAACATACAGCTTCAACTCAAGGCCTTATGGTGTGGGATGCTTTGGGTACAACCGTGTGGCTCTGAGCACTATGGGACTTAACTTCTGAGGTCATCAGTCCCCTAGAACTTAGAACTACTTAAACCTAACTAACCTAAGGACATCACACACATCCATGCCCGAGGCAGGATTCGAACCTGCGACCGTAACGGTCGCGCGGTTCCACACTGTAGCGCCTAGAACCGCTCGGCCACCCCGGCCGGCGGTACAACCATAAATCACAGTTGGTGTGTGTGTGTGTGTGTGTGTGTGTGCAGGACTCATCATCAGTATGACCCACGTGAATGACGTCCTGCGACCTTAGCCATACACTTTCTACACAACACCCCAGGCGCCATTTTTCAGCAAGACAATGCACGACCACGTGTTACTGCACCAACATGTGCCTACCTGGTGTCACAAGGTACCAGCCTTTTGCCTTTGGCGCGCCAGATCACCAGACTTGTCGGCAGTTGAAAACGTCCAGTGTATGGTGAAACTACAGGAGCCGCGCTATGACCCAATGCCAACCACCACTTATGGACTTTGGAACAAGCATGAGTGGTTATATCAGTGGACGCCACTTGTGCAGTATACTCGTCGATGCCATCACACATGGAACAGTTATCAAGGCCCACTGTGGACCTGGTGCCTACTAGGCAACAGACACATGCTGATATAAATTTTCTATGTCTAGTCGTTTAAAGTGTTCTGTTTTCTCTGAACATTAGTATAAAGGAGCTAATGTGTCTGATAACTTCAGGTCAGCACTGTGATCACCTCAGTGACATTTGAATGATCATCACTGTATAGGGTGTAAAAGAAACCATAAAACTTGTAGAGTGTTGCTACAAGATGGAAAGAAACACATTTTATGTGACGAAAACGTAACAGGTGCACCGTTACCCTGCTGGTGGTCCATGACAGTAGTGTTTTTCTGTGGCAGCGTTCTGGCTGACGTTCGATGAATATAATTTTAGAGAGGTTGCTGACCTCCTGTGGATTTATTTTTGTGGTGGGGATGAAGCATTTGGTGTAGAAGGTACAGACACACTCCAAAAGGGCTGGTTGCTTGTTGGCTGAAGTTTCTCCAGCCGTTACTCGTGAAAGGTTTTGGTTGCTTTGAGCGTGTCATACAATCATCACACGCAGATGCCAGTTGTCCATTAATGTAAATGGATGGCATTTTCAACAGCATCTCTACAACGGCATTAATCACACGCGTATTGAGCACTGTCTCTGAACACAACTAGCGTGAAAACCTTCACGGACACGTCAGTGGGGAAACGGTGGACCTATGACACTTACGGCATATAAAAAAAATTCTTTTTCTCTCTCCCAACACTCTAAACTTCACATACGCCGTTTTTTACGCCTTTTATGTACTGGATGAGCATAATAAAACTGGTGTGAAACATGTCCCAAGCACCTTATGACAGGCAGCCTAACTTACATAATTCATATTAGGTGCTAGTTGGGTTATCTGTCTTAAGGTGCATGAAATATTTTTCTAGCCAATTTAACAACGGCTATTCGTTTACTAAGGTACGATCGGTAGCGATATCAAAACCACAGTGTAAATGAAAAATTGTTTTTTTCTGCAACAAAACTTCCAGCCACTTCTCTACATAGTCTCCGCTTCGACGTAGACATTTGTCGCAACTCTTTCTACCTACATTCCAATACACTCGTCTTAGAAGGCAGCCGCCTGTGCTTTCCGCCACTTCTCTACGCTGGTCTGCGACACTCTGTCTGTGCCAAAAGGCTGTCTTTCTAGCCAGAGGTTGATGTGAGCAGGGATTAAACTCAGAAGGAGTCAAATTCAGACTTCATGGTGGATGATCAAACACTTCCCTGCGAAAACTCTTCAGAGCCTCATCATTGCCCCAGCAGTGTGCGGCGACAATTGTCAGGTGGAAGGAAATACACTCCTGGAAATTGAAATAAGAACACCGTGAATTCATTGTCTCAGGAAGGGGAAACTTTATTGACACATTCCTGAGGTCAGATACATCACATGATCACACTGACAGAACCACAGGCACATAGACACAGGCAACAGAGCATGCACAAGGTCGGCACTAGTATAGTGTATATCCACCTTTCGCAGCAATGCAGGCTGCTATTCTCCCATGGAGACGATCGTAGAGATGCTGGATGTAGTCCTGTGGAACGGCTTGCCATGCCATTTCCACCTGGCGCCTCAGTTGGACCAGCGTTCGTGCTGGACGCGCAGACCGCGTGAGACGACGCTTCATCCAGTCCCAAACATGCTCAATGGGGGACAGATCCTGAGATCTTGCTGGCCAGGGTAGTTGACTTACACCTTCTAGAGCACGTTGGGTGGCACGGGATACATGCGGACGTGCATTGTCCTGTTGGAACAGCAAGTTCCCTTGCCGGTCTAGGAATGGTAGAACGATGGGTTCGATGACGGTTTGGATGTACCGTGCACTATTCAGTGTCCCCTCGACGATCACCAGTGGTGTACGGCCCGTGTAGGAGATCGCTCCCCACACCGTGATGCCGGGTGTTGGCCCTGTGTGCCTCGGTCGTATGCAGTCCTGATTGTGGCGCTCACCTTCACGGCGCCAAACACGCATACGACCATCATTGGCACCAAGGCAGAAGCGACTCTCATCGCTGAAGACGACACGTCTCCATTCGTCCCTCCATTCACGCCTGTCGCGACACCACTGGAGGCGGGCTGCACGATGTTGGGGCGTGAGCGGAAGACGGCCTAACGGTGTGCGGGACCGTAGCCCAGCTTTATGGAGACGGTTGCGAATGGTCCTCGCCGATACCCCAGGAGCAACAGTGTCCCTAATTTGCTGGGAAGTGGCGGTGCGGTCCCCTACGGCACTGCGTAGGATCCTACGGTCTTGGCGTGCATCCGTGCGTCGCTGCGGTCCGGTCCCAGGTCGACGGGCACGTGCACCTTCCGCCGACCACTGGCGACAACATCGATGTACTGTGGAGGCCTCACGCCCCACGTGTTGAGCAATTCGGCGGTACGTCCACCCGGCCTCCCGCATGCCCACTATACGCCCTCGCTCAAAGTCCGTCAACTGCACATACGGTTCACGTCCACGCTGTCGCGGCATGCTACCAGTGTTAAAGACTGCGATGGAGCTCCGTGTGCCACGGCAAACTGGCTGACACTGACGGCGGCGGTGCACAAATGCTGCGCAGCTAGCGCCATTCGACGGCCAACACCGCGGTTCCTGGTGTGTCCGCTGTGCCGTGCGTGTGATCATTGCTTGTACAACCCTCTCGCAGTGTCCGGAGCAAGTATGGTGGGTCTGACACACCGGTGTCAATGTGTTCTTTTTCCATTTCCAGGAGTGTATATGACAGTTACGCTATGTGGGTTGCATGAAATCAGGCGAAAACTCGCAGCAGGCACTCGTACTTGGCAGCAGACACTGTTTTCTAGGCATCTTTAGTAGCTCACTGTGCCCTCAGAACTGAAAATAGCGACATGACGCGATCGGCACATGTGTACAAAATTTCATCCGATTTTCACTATGGATTCTATTTCACGACCGATCGGACCTTAGAAAACGAATAACCGTCGTAGTTTGCCCACCGTGTACAATTACAGGTCGGGGAAGCTTTATAGACACTTGTCTAATGAAAGATGTACATAGTCTCGAATAAAACAGATACAGGATAACATCGAATAAATAATAAAATTAGTTCTCAAAAGGTGCTTAAATGATCAAATATGAATACAAGAAAGTAAGCTGTCTCATCACTGAAGACAAGTGTACTCCAGTCAATGAGATCACAGGCGAAATACTTGTCTGGAGACACCGCAGACAGCGATGAAGTACCAACCCGACTGTCGTCCGCGGTACAGCCCAACAGCCAGAAGTAATGGTCTGAGCTGCTATTTCTTTTCAAAGCAGGACACCTTTGGTTATCACTCGCGGTACCCCTACAGCACCGAGGTACGTCAACGAAGTTCCACGCCTCGTTTTGTTGCCCTTCATCACAAGGCATTTTGGGCTTATACTTCAGCAAGATAATGCCAGCCCCAACACGGCGAGAGTTTCTACTGCTTGTCTTCGTGCTTACTATACCCTACCTTGGCCAGAAAGGTCACCGGCGTCTCAGTTGAGAACGTTTGGAGCATTTTGTGGAGCCGAATAACTGCTTGCATCAGGGCAAAAGATGGATCAACGCATTATCGACTTGCTCAATTTGTCAAGGTTGTTCTCTTGAATAAATCATCGAATTTATCTGAAATTGTAATTATTTCTTTTTCTCTGCTTGTACATCAAATCTACCAATTTTTGCCCCATTAGGATAATTCCTTCGTCGTGCGTCGTTTATATATGTACAGGTATACTGGACTGTGTTATTACCTGCACGCCACTACCGGGTCGTAATTTACGAGAGTTGCGTGACGTGTGCGTAGACATCTGATACCACACACCTCCGGAAACCTACCAAGACTTGTAGATTCCGTGACACTCTAAATTGTTGCTGTCTTGCGTACGAAGGGTGGACTAACACGTTATTAAACAGTAAACAGGTGGTCATATCATTCTGGAGCATCGGTGTATCTAGCTTTGAGGAAGGGTGATGTTATTTTTTTGATTAATTTCATGAAATTAAGCACGGCACTGGTCAGTTAGCAATTAGACAATTTTTGAGGTTTTTTTTCGTCGAGTTCGGATCCTTCGGAATCGAAAACAGAGAAAATGTTCGAAGAAGACCTATACAAATTGACATGTGTTTGTTTAGACAACTCAACAAACAACAGTGACAGAAGCTACATAAAAGTCACTGCGGTTCACGAAGAGGATTACTCACAACACACCGAGAGGCAGTTCCCAAAATGAGGCAATAAACGTACTAATTCACTCAACATAGCTTCGACGATGTGATACGTCGTTAAAATTAACATCCGTCAAGCGGGAAAGGGGAGGGAGAGGGAAAGAGCTATACGGTGGTACACGGAGTGGCCTTTGCCATAAGCAATGCGGCAGGCTTATGCTAAGGCTTCCCAAACTTTTCCTCTGACGGGACACTTTGATAAATCTGATACTTTGACGTAACTCCTTGTTTATTTTGAACGTTAACAAAATTTTAAAAATGACAATAACTTGTTTTATCCAGTGATTACTTCAATTTTAAATCATAACTAATAACGCAAATATTACAAGAAAATTTTTTCAAAATAATTAGTATCCTCAAAGTGTCGAAATGCCACCATGTTATTAACAGTTTTTCGCGGAGCAATTATTCGCTACCTGAAGAACATCAGTGTTCCCCGAAAGACAGTTTGGGAAACCCTGGCCTGCGCAGTACAGATGTTCTCGGCTTTCGTTGTACTGTCATTCAAAGTAATCGAGTATTGCGTGTTTAGCTTTAGTTGGTAGGACACTGCAATACAGTGCTGTCACAATGTTTTCAATTTTTTAACAGTTCATCATGAACTACAGTTGGTAAAGACCAACAAGGATTGTGGGCATCCATGTTCAAAAATTAAGAAATATGTAGCATAACTGAAACATGATCGTACTTGTCCTGAAGACGAATCCTTACAACTTTATTTTCCATTCCACAACTATATCTCCTTCTCCTACATATTAATAATAGAATAGTAGCAAGAAGTTTTCCACACGAACTTGCCTTTCTTCACATGGTACAACCGCTGCCTTTTCCAGATTTGTATAACTATCTTAGATTACTCGCACGTCAACTTGTCGAGATATTTTTCTGAATCAGAAAGTACCGCCAAGCTTTCTTCTTTATCTTTCCTCTGGCAGTTGTATTTTTTCTAATGTGAAACTGATCTCGTGCTGTGTGTAGCTAACTACTTCTCAAAATAATTACATGGTGACGCCACATATTCGGAAGTACGTTTAATATGTTTCACAAATATTTTTTCCAGAGTTTATAAATCAATCCAATAGTTTTATAACATCTATAGTCAATACCAGAGTATGACATCATCAAGATTAACGAGAAGTCAGAGGTATTTCTATAGATAAAATTCAATTCTGCTTTGTGTCTGAGCCAGTGAAACAAAAGCGTGTCGTTGTCTGCATGAATTCAAATAAGTTACTCAATCCGCCTTATCGTGAGACCATGCTAATCCTTCAGTCACTTTGATTTATGATCTTTTATTGAAAATACTGGATGGCGCTGACCAAATGACAGATGAAGTCCCTTATCTTAATTATAATAAAGAATATAAGAGAATTCGCTGTGATTAGGAGCGGGACCGGAATGGTAGAAAGGCATTTGCTTTCTTGATCCCTTTCATGTCTCCCTCAAAGTCCCTCTGAAAGGCATACGCAAATAACACAATCAACTATTCGAACCGCGATGAAGACGTCACATGTGGTGACGGCCAGTGGTGTAACGAATAGAAATAGTTGACATTATCTCTTGGTTCTTAGTTATTTAAGGAGAAAATGTGTAACATGAGACGGTGGGAAAACAGTAAAAGTAGTCTCAAGCCATCAGGGTGAAAATTATTCAAGCAGTAGGCTAGTGAAGGTTCCTAAAGTGAGCGCTTTGAGATTAGGAAGTCTTGGTCGTAAAATAACATTTACTTTTTTTGTTTTTTGAAGTCATCGGTCTTGGGACTGGTTTGATGCGGCACGCCGCGAATTCCTGTCCTGTGCCAACCTCGTCATCTCAGAGTAGCTCTTGCAACCTACGTCCTCAATTAATTGCTGGATGTATTCCAATCTCTGTTTTCCTTTACAGTTTTTACCCTCTGCAGCTCCATCTGGTACCATGGAGGTAATTCCGTGATGTCTTAACAGATGTTCTACCACGCCGTTCCTTCTTCTTGTCAGTTTTTCCATGTATTCCTTTCCTCGCCGATTCTCCGAAGAACCTCCTCATTCCTTACCTTATCTGTCCATTTAATTCTCAACATTCATCCGTAGCACCACACCTCAAATGCTTCGATTCTCCTCTTTTCTTGTTCACTCACAGTTATTCCTTAGTACTTCCGTATCCCACTTCTTTGCGCATTGATTCTTCCTTACTATTCCCACAAACTTCAGCCTTCTGCTAATCACATCTAAACTGTGATCTGAGTCTATATCTCCTCCTGGGCACGCTTTACAATCCGGTATCTGATTTCGGAGTGTCTGCCTGACCATATTGCAATCTGACTGAAATCTTCAGATATCTCCCGGCCTTTTCTACGTATATCTCTTCCTTTCGTGGTTTTTGAACAGAGTATTCGCCATTACTAGCTTAAATTTACTGCAAAACTCAGTTAGTCTTCCTGCTCCCTCATTCCTACTACGAATCCCCTATTTTATCGTAACCCTTTCTTCTACTCCTTCCCTTACAGCACACGGTAAACAAGCATACGTTTTTTCGTCGACCAGTGCAAGAGTAAATACAATTCGAATTGTTGGCTTGATTAACAAGCGCTCTGCTTTCACGATGCTTAAAGGAAATATGAATGTAAAGACAAACAGTTAAACTATAATAATAATTGTATACACTCTAAGAAGAAGAAGAAGAGAAATGACCCAGTACGAAACAATTACACGAATGGGTTGAAAATAGGTGGATGTGATATACATGTACACACAAATAAATAATTACAATTTCAGAGAAACTGGATGATTTATTCAAGAGAAACAGATTCACAAGTTGAGCAAGTCGATAGCGCGTTGGTACACCTCAGGCACTTACGCACGCAACTGCTCGGCCTGGCATTGATTGACAGACAATTATTCAGAATGACAGTCACAATCGCATTATTTATTTTGCCGCCAACCGGTTTCAACCCGCGATGGGGTCATGGTTCAAATGGCTCTGAGCACTATGGGAATTAACTTCTGAGGTCATCAGTTCCCTAGAACTTAGAACTACTTAAACCTAAACAACCTAAGGACATCACACACATCCATGCCCGAGGCAGGATTCGAACCTGCGACCGTAGCAGTCGCGCGGTTCCAGACTGTAGCGCCTAAAACCGCTTGGCCACTCCGGCCGGCTTGGTCTATCTGATTGGCTGCTGATGATGTCATCGTCCCTACATAAGCGAGAAACCGTAGCCGCCCCGGCAATCAGAGAACTGACGACGATGGCGGAGATGGTCATCGAAAGCTCGAGGATTTTATTCGAATTAACGCGGCTTCAAAACTGAGAACGTTTTATTCAAGAAGTTTTGTTTCGAGATATAAGCTGCTGGAGGAGAAGAACAAGGACAAAGGTATTCTGCTATTAACACAAGAAAGCTCAGACCCACAGATGACTGCGAAACGTGGAATGCTGTTTGCACCTACCGGTGCTGTATAACAGTACTGCGCGAGACTCGGATTTATGGAGGCACCGTGCAGTCCGCCGTGTTTTCTGGCGCCAGATACCGCGCTGCGTCCCGCCTCGTGGCTTATCTGGTGCGGACGTACCAGATTTATCACCTGTCGCTCGAATCCGTCACGGAAGCCAAGCCGGTTGCGACAAGACTCTCGAAAGCAACGTTTGAGCGACAAGCCGAGTCTCACAAACAAGAAACACTTAACGAAATTGCGTCCCATCGCGTTTCTGTGGAGTACATTCGAATTCAACGAGGTTCGAGATCGGTCTGCAGAGTACACAGAATTCAAAACCAGTCAGGTAGCAAGCAGAAAAAATGAAGGTTCTGTAAACCTTAGTAGCACCGTGTTTACTAACTGATGAGGAAAACTTCAGAACTCTATTGTATAAGATACATCAAAAAATTTTTTGCATCACCCCGGTTCCCAGAACTCCTGAAGACAGACGTTGGGGATATTCTATCAAGATACAGTCCCTTTGACTGTTCAGAGATGTCACTAAACCCGCCGAAAGACGTAAAAAACCATGCAGATTTCAGTGCTGGGCCATCAAAATATGTCAGTGTGCGAACCATTAAACGAAACATCATCGATATGGGCTTTCGGACCCGAAGGTCCACTCATTTACTCATGTTGAATGCGCGACACAAAGCTTTACACCTCGTCTGGGCCCATCAACACCGCCATTGGAGTGTTGATGACTGGAAACATGTTGCCTGGTTGGACGAGTCATGTTTCAAATTGTATCGAGCGGATGGGCGTAAACGATTATAGAGATAACCTCATGAATCCATGGACCTTGCATGTCAACAGGATAATGTTCAAGCTGATGGAGGCTCTGTAATGATTTCAGACGTGTGGAGTTGGAGTGATATGGGACCCCTTGTACGTTTAGATGCGATTCTGACAGGTGACACGTACGTAAGCATCCTGTCTTATCACCTGCATCAATTCATGTCCATAGTGCATTCCGATGAACTTGGCCAATTCCAGCAGGACAATGCGACACCCCACACGTCCAGAATTGCTACAGAGTGGTTCCAGGAACACTCTTCTTAGTTTAAACTCTTCCGCTGATCACCAAACTCACCAGACATGAACATTACTGAGCATATCTGGGATGCCCTCCAACGTACTGTTAGAAGAGATCTACACCCGCTCGTATTTATGGACAGCCCTGCAGGATTCATGGTGTCAATTTCCTCCAGCACTACTTGAGACATTAGTCGAGTCCATGCCACGTCCTGTTGCAGCAGTTCTGCACCCTCGCGGGGTCCCTACACGGTATTAGGCACGTTTACCAGTTTATTTGGCTTTTCGGGGTATGTCAGAAGGCTGATACGTTAGGTTCTGAGATTAGTAATTACACGAAGAGCACAAATAGCTGAACTTAATTATTAGAAAACTCAGTAATATGCTTGTTCCAATACAAGTTTACATTAATACAGGCGGAGAGACGCGCCCATGATCTTAGTATCATCCGAAGGGTGCTGGAAACTGGCTATCGAGCGCTCAATAGCCAAGGGAACAGGCCCGCCGTCGCAGCTAGAATGATACGTCACACAAGTGTCTTAACTATTGATCCGTATCCGTCGATTGTACTGGCGCCTCAGGACCGAAGTCTAAAACTCATTCACTTGAGATACTTGTGCTTCTGAGGACAAGATGAGCTGATAGCTAATCGAACGTGTGACAGAGACGTGGCGCTCTCTTGGGAGACGTTGCGTGGAATCGTACCGCTTCCGCGTATTTCGGAAGTGCTGCGAGAGCTCATAGGAAGGCTGTAAGGAGGTATTCCCAGCAGGCAGTGTACGGTACACGTCCCAGGTGTACTGCAGGCAGCAGGAGACAGCCACAGGGACAGAGGCACAGGGCGCGACGGGACGCAAATATTTGAGCGACGCTCCGTCACTGTCAGCGCTCACGTGTACCCACAGGAGCGCCGGAGCACGGCAGAGCTGCCAACCGCACTCACCGGGGACTCTGTGAATACGCGTCTGCCTGTGGCAGCAGTGCGTCCCAGGTGCAGGCCAACTGCCGTGCCGTACTCGTCCAGACACCAAGTATACCAGTGTAATTAAGGCGAAGATGGCCAACGATCCCTTCATTGCCGAGCTTGAACTGTAGAGGGAATCGCCGAGCGGTTCTAGGCGCTACAGTGTGGAACCGCGCGACCGCTACGGTCGCAGGTTCGAATCCTGCCTCGGGCATGGATGTGTGATGATGATGATGATGTTTGGTTTGTGGGGCGCTCAACAGCGTGGTTATCAGCGCCCGTACAATGTCGCAACCTTTTGCTCAGTCCAATTTCGCCACTTTCCTGGATGATGATGAAATGATGAGGACAACACAAACACCCAGTCATCTCGAGGCAGGTGAAAATCCCTGACCCCGCCGGGAATCGAACCCGGGACCCCGTGCTCGGGAAGCGAGAACGCTACCGCGAGACCACGAGCGGCGGACGGCATGGATGTGTGTGATGTCCTTAGGTTAGTTAGGTTTAAGTAGTTCTAAGTTCTAAGGGGACTGATGACCACAGCAGCTAAGTCCCATAGTGCTCAGAGCCATTTGAACATTTGTTGAGGGAATCGACAAAATATCGCCAGTTATGAATGTAATGGGAATGGAACACAACAGTAGTATAGTGCGCGCAAAATGCTGCGGCCGCTAGATGCGCAGTCGGCTGGGGAAGCGTGGGGAGAGCAGCACTGGGAGAGGGAAAGAGGGGGGGGGGCTCAGAGAGCTGTAGTGGAAATTCCATTCTAAACTGAAACCTACACAGGTTTTTGGTAAATATTAGGGTTGGAACTTAAATAGTGGCAACTATTTATTCACAACCGATACAAAAGGGTTATATGTTTGCACCTGTTATTGCCCTTCAAAGTAGTCACCAGCGTTGTATATAACCTTGTAATGTTACTTGAATTACGTAACCGTTACGGCACCTCACCTCAACCTCTCGATACCAGTAATATCCGACTGTGTTTCTGTAAAATAGTTAACATATTTCTGTGACAACATTCAGATTTTATTTCATTAATGTAGAGGTACTTCGATACATCGATATGTATATATAGCAATGATATTTGTCTTATGTGTATTCTTTCTTTTGTCACTATTATCTTTCACGTTCTTGTAACTCTGATTTTTGGGCGCGTAAGCGGTTATTAGAGAGGCAAGCTTCGGTCGTCATGTTAAAAAGACGCAAATTGTAGTCAGTTTACGAAATGTGAACTTTAACAGTGAGGAAGATATTTTCAAGTATGTTTTATATTTTGAAGTGATGTTTTGGAACGAGTTACGTGATATTGCAACAAAAGTAATAAGAAAGAAGTGCACTTAAATTCGGAGTGCTGATAACTTTTTTACATCACCATTGTCCCTAACTCGCAAAAGTTTAATCTTCAAGAATGGTTTATGGAACACATCTATAAAACTTTTGAATATCGCAGAATAACACCTAGGCCTTTTTACATCCGAGCTTGGAATCATCACCACCTAGATTTTCGACGATTGAGCCATGAGTTCACAACGAGATCAGTGTGGGAAACAAGAAAAGGTGAGTGCCTAGTTTATCCATTATTTCAAGAAATGACTTTATTAATTGTGCTCTAATGACACCTGCCACATAATATAACTTTATTTTTGCCCGAAAATGCAATATTTAGCAGCGTGAGCAACACTATAATCATAATTAATTTTTGGCCTTTGTTGTGGTAAGATTGTTAGAACCTGTTGCTAGTGATGTGGAAGGCGTAGTATACCGTTAGCAGAGCCTGTTCTGTTGATGGTGCGAATGGAGCGGTCTACTGCCTGTCGAATATATGCAAGAGTTCTGGTTCCTTCGTCTTCGGAATCAAATAAAAGTCGCAAGGACTTAAGTACGGGGAGTATGGCGGATGGTATAGTACTTCCCAGTCCCATCGACCGAACGACAGCAACAGCTTGCGCTGTATGCGCCCGCACATTGTCGTGCAAAATGATGGGCGGATTGTGCAGAAAGTGTGGCCGCTTCTTTCACAAAGCTGGTCGCAGGTGATGCTCCAAAAACGAGCAGTAATACTGTGCACTGACGGTCTGTTGTGGATCAACGTAGTGTGTTAGGGTAACACCATCACAGTCGTACACGAGAATCATCATAACTTTAGACCACTGCATTCGCACCATCAACAGAAAAGGTTCTGCTAACGGTATACTGCGCCTTCCACGTCGCTGGCAACGGGTTCCACACAACGCCAGAGACTACTTTGAAGGACAGTAACAGGTGCAAATGTGTAACTCTTTTGTATCGGTTGTGAATAAACAGTTGCGACTGTTTAAGTTATAATGCTTGTATTAAGCGGGGCCCCTCCACGCCCACACTTGATCATTAAAAAAGATTTGTCACCTCTTCTTTGGTTAGCATCTAAAAGGAATTCCGCCAAAAATGCAGCGATTTATTTTCGCCTGGTTTATTAACCATTTGTAACTGTCAGAGAAGATTCACGAGTGGGGTATTTTGAATAAAAGCTACACATTTCTCTTGTTGCTAAGTCCAAATTTGCTTCTTTTGCCAAAACTCAGCGGAGTTTACTCAATCGCACCTCAGTACTACGTTGTGCAGACGCAATTGCGAGAGAGTTCTGAAACATTGGTTACTTAAGTATATTAACTGACGAACTGAGGAAAAGTAGGGTCAGCATCTTATGAAAAAGGACATCCTAAATGCAAAACAACGTGTAATGACTTCACTCATGTTGTTCCAAAACCCATAGCATTTCTCATTTCTCCTTTTGAAGCAGAGTTAATCACGGACTGTGGAATAATGGGAAGAGGACAAAATCAAGGCGTTTGTGACGTGTTGCAGAAGGGTGCTGACAGTTAAGTGAAGGGAAGAACAGGCGAGCAAAGGAGCGTGTGGAGAGGGCTCACTACACGAAGAGACAGGATGATGAAATATGTGTTAATGCATAATGGAATAACTTCCGTAGTAGTAGAGGGAGCCATAGAGGTCAAAAACTGAAGGGGAAAGCACAGGCTGGCCTGTATACAACAAATAATTAAGGACGATAAGTGAAAGTGCGCCAATGGCCTTGCTGCAGTGGTAACACCGGTCCCCGTCAGATCACCGAAGTTAAGCGCTGGCGGGCTGGGCTAGCACTTGGATGGGTGACCATCCGGTCTGCCGAGCGCTGTTGGCAAGCGGCGTGCACTCAGCCCTTGTGCGGCAAACTGAGGAGCTACTTGACTGAGAAGTAGCGGCTCCGGTCTCGGAAACTGACATACGGCCGGGAGAGCGGTGTGCTGACCACGTGCCCCCCCACATCCGCATCCAGTGACGCCTGTGGGCTGAGGATGACACGGCGGCCGGACGGTACAGTTGGGCCTTCATGGCCTGTTCGGGAGGAGTTTTTTTTAAGGGGCTCCGGAATGCCCTATACTTGCAATGTTAAAATAACGCTTATAAATTACATCTTTCCTCACAAAGTATTTGAGGTAGGAAGTTGAACTTTTTACAGATTATTTATTGGAATATGGGCTACAACTTAACACACGGGTTTTACAAAATTTTAGTTCAGTTATTAAAGATGGTTTTTTTTCAATTGTAATGAAAATTCACAACATTTTTTTGCAATTTTTTATTTATATATTCAAAAATATACAGTTTTTAGGAAAAAGGCCGTGTTAAATTATGCAGAAGGTACTGTGTAACATTTACTGAAAGTTTGAAACAAATATGTTTGGAAGATCCTTAGAAAACATGTAATTAGTATGAGAAGATAAAAGTTTTGGGAATCGAGTGACAAAGATTGGATTAACTTTTTAGTGCATTCCAGGTCCATAGGAGGGATTATCTTCATCCTCTGCTAACTCCTCCTCTAGCTTCCTCTTGTTCCTTCTCCTGTTTACTCTTGCTTGTATTTCTAGACTCTTTACAGCCCTGTCTGCAGCCCGAAGGCGTTCCTTGTCTAAAGCAAGCATCGCTCGTACCATGTTAGAACCTATCTTCATTCCCATATTTCTAAATACCTTGCACCTTACAATGTTGCCATCATTGAAAGTCGCAACAGCAACTTTACTTTTACTCATTATTATACTTCAATAAAACAGAGACTCAAGAAACAGAATTAATTACGAATATTTTCGAGATAACGACAGAGTAAATAAACATGAAACAATCGACAATCACACCAGCGATATATATTGAACCATCACAGGTTAGCCACAACACATACTTTATCTCACATCACTAAAATGTACCTGATGAACACGGACGTTAATAATAACACCATTTGACAGCAGTTTAACAGCGCCACATTGGGTCACGCCATGTAGAACACATTTCAAAAAAAAATTAAAAATAGTTGTAGTCTTCGGAATTGAATAAATTATATATCTATTAAAAGGTAATAGTCTGCAGATTCAGAAAACGCAAAAAAGTAAAAATTGAACTTTTCATGATTTTGAGCCTTTCCGGAGCCCCTTAAGTGAAAGTGCTGCTCCGAGATGAAGAATTTTGACAGAGGACAGGAATTCGAGGCGGGCAGGATCAAGTCATTCAGATGACTGATGACCCAGAAAAAGAAGTATTTCAGAGAACAGAACTGCTTCATTATTTTAATGTGTTTTTGATGACGACCTGTATTGAACAACACGAAGTGCATATAAGCAATATACATCTCATAAATTAAATAAAAAGGAGCTAATACGATGCCCTTACCAGGCATCGTACTTTCCACTCACCTTTCGCAGATGAAATAGGCAAAGGTTTAAACTAAAGTGGTACCAAAAGTATCCTACCTAACACATCGAAATGTGACTGCCGGACTAGAAATAAAGATGCAGTGAAGAATCTTTATAAAAGTCGCTTCATTGACTTTCAGGACTGATACTCACTTTTACTTTTCTGAACAGTATTATTTACGTGTCGAGCTCCTATAAATTTCAATATCATAATTACCATACCCCTGAACCGTATTTCGTGTTTTAATCACTTTCCACATTAGCTAGAGAGATATTAAGTTTTTAATTTGATACAGATCATATACTTGTGTTGTCACGCTATGTTTTTTTTTTTTTTTTTTTTTTTTTTTTGTTCCATCTGTCTGGTTGTCTGCTTGGACGCGGCTTTGTCGTGTGCTGGACTGTCTATCTGTCTTTGAAATTTGGGTAAATTTCTTTGAGTGTAATGACGGCTTAGTCAACTTTTGTGCATTTCAAAGGGGAAGTGTTATAGGTCAGACAGTCACCGGCGAGCGATGATACGTTCCTTTTGTTAAGTTGGCACAGGTAGAAATATCATATGGTCTGTTCACCGGCTTCCTGTGAGTGAGTAGCGAGCAGGCTGATTGCGCTGGGAATCATCAGAGAGCCAACATCTTGCTTTAATTCCTAGTGCAGTAGTTTTGTGAATGTGTAAGTTTCAGTTAAACTGAGTTCTCAGCTCATTTCTTAATAGATTTCGGCCACTACGGAATAACTCAGGATACCTTGCGTATGCAGGAATTGAGAATAATTTCGGGAGTTTTGGATTTTCGGCAGTATTTTCTTTGTGCTCTATAACTTTATGATTGTGGGCCAGGAAGCCGCGTGGATTTATGAGTGTGACTAGATTCCTCAAAAATAGTGTAAATGATTATGGGCGGTGCTTATGGTTTTAACATTTGATAGTCATATTAATAAAAGGCTACTACGTTTTCTGCAGATTTGATTGAGTTTTCTCTGTGCATGGTTGGTAAAAGCCGTTTGTTCGTAAGATTGTGCTTATTATTCTAAGCTTCCAAATAAACTAGTTTCCTTGCTTACTTAAATTTTCGTGCTTTTTTCGTTAATTTCGTAATCTTTCTTGTCGTAATTGTCTTTTATACTTAATCTATTTTCCTTTGGAGCGGGTAGCCACGCGGTTACTAATAATTTTCGGTAGCTCCTATCTTTTGGAAGAATCGTTCACAGAACGTAGTTCCCGTTCATTGTTCTTAATTCCAATCTCGCGTAATTTTTTGTACATTTGGAAATAATTTTCTGTTAAAGTATTCGACCATCAATGCTGGTCTCTCTCTAACCCAATTTAGATCTTGTTTCCTTTATTAAACTTTTACCAGCAGTGTTGAGCACCATCACTGCATGGTAGGTTAAGGCTTTTCTGTTAATTATATGTTGGTACATATGTTTCCCTTTTAAAGAATTAATCCTGGAATATATATATGGTGAAAGGCACTCCTGATGTTCAACAACTCACCGTGGTATTTATCCAATTTCCTATCGAGGGTCTTCCCGGCCAGCACACATGCGTATGATTATTAGTATATTTAAGAGCATTTCCCAGGCTGATTTTGCTACAGAATTAATCAAGAACTATCAAGGTATATCAAGATTTCAATGATTTTTCTTGAACTGAGGCCACTTCGCTATTTTAAGCACATGTTCAGGGTCATTAAGTGGTAGGTCATTTCAGATGGCCGGCCGATGTGGCCGAGCGGTTCTAGGCGCTTCAGTTCGGAATCGCGCTGCTGCTACGGTCGCAGGTTGGAATCCTGCTTCGGTCATGGATGTGTGTGATGTTCTTAGGTTAGTTAGGTTTCAGTAGTTCTAAGTCTAGGGAACTGATGACCTCAGATGTTAAGTCCCATAGTGCTTAGAGCCATTTCAACCACCAATTCAGAAGGCGACCCGAGAAGCTTCTTTAATAAATTCCCAGTTTACTTGCAAATTCACATAATAAGGTACGAGACTAATTAACAGAATAATTTTCCACCGACCAAGCTAACTGTATAATTAATTAGCTACTTTACAATAGGTGTACATCTATATCACACTTTTATCATCAGAAACATGCGGGGAAAGGTAAACATAGAAGAGTATTCAGAGTATATGATATAGGATCACTTTAAATGTATGATTACTTGAAGATATCAAAGATAGACATGTAAAATAAATGGAAAAGAAAACCACAACAAGAATTTTTTGAAATACAATATTAAAACAAATTATCATCAGAGGCCTGTACGAAAAAAGACTAAAGAACATACCAGAATAAATATGAAAAACAGACGATGTTGATTAGGACAGCATAGGGATACGATGAATTAAGCTGTTGTTAAAACAGTTGGGGAAAAGATAAAGATGGGGAGTGAGAGGCTTTAAAAATTTTGAACGAAGAGGTTGAAGAGGTTAACTGGGAAAAACAAGAATCTTATCTTATGTATTTTTGCAAGTGTGCTCCAAAAATACACTATAGACAGAAAAGTAGGTGCCGAGGCGAGGGAGCCAAGGTAGCGTCGTGCATGCTTTTCAGTTTCACAATGAAAATGTTTCAAAATTATTCGTCAAATTTTGCAGCAGTGCGTGGACGTATACTTGGTCGTGAAGAGGATCAGTATTCAAACATGATGCTAACTCCCTCCTAAACAGCCGTAATCATAAAAATTGCGGCATAATGGAGCTACCTTTTCGTGTCTTCACTTATCTCTAAGAAATGACGCGCACTTGCAAATCTAATGGCAAAACAACTGTCTGTAGTTGTTTCCCGCATTGGTGGAATACGTGGGTTTCAGTCTCTGGTGGTCATTCAGCGAAGGACTAATTAGAAAGTGAACATATTTTTTTATAAAGTAAATCTGTCAACTCATGTATCACCAGATTTTTACTGTTCATGAAAATTACCGTATAAGCACAAACTCGAAAAGAACCGGAACTACCAAGTAACCTGCACTGACTGTATTCCTGTACGGTCGAGAAACTTTTACCTTGCTTGCTGAACGGTGGCAATGTGTGTATAGGCATCCCAGTGATAGGATGGAAGTAAAACCATAAGCATCAAACAGTTTACCATGTTTGCTTATGCTTTTGGTTGCTTTCAGTAGGCGTGTCTGCTAGTAAATGCTAGACATACGATTTTTATCTGCGACTTTTCGCTTGTTTCACATCTGCCAATGTTTGTTAATGTGAGAAATGACGAGTTGCAGCGTGGTTTGGCATCCACATTTAACTATAGATCCCATATAACTGTTTGGGTAAGTCAATTACTGGCAGGAGGGCAGTAATGGTATGCTACCTGCAATAATACCATATCTAGTAAAGCAATGTTATCTTCAAACCAACCTTCCGGTTGACGAGAGCATTACAGATTCCTTGTTTCAAAGCATAAACTGTAAGACCGCTTGTAATGATCCATTTCAGTATGATAACGTATGACCTCCGTATCACTATACAGTTAGTACAGCACACGAGGTGTAACTGCTTCTTGGTTCTTAGTTTCTTGGTTATATGACATATTTCATTTACATATAGAAGACAATTATTTCTCTTACTTTCAGATCTGAAGATGGCTGCAATAAACAGAGACTGTCTTGTGAGTTGACGTTACATTGATAATATGAAAAGGCAATTCCAGTCATGGAATATAATTTTCTTACAATTAAGACACACTTTACCAAATGTTACTATTGAAACCGGTCACATATATTTTGCACAGTTCTTTCAAAACCTCTAGAGGCCACGAAACTGAACAATCCTTGTTTACGTCATTTTCTGCCATTCCTTACATTTTTGTAATTATAATGATCAACACGTTAGTCTGGAAAGTGGACTGAACGAAACTCTGTCATATTCATCTGCAATTTCTTCATCTGACAGTTACGAAAACCCTGTTCTCAACTTCAAATCGCAATATTTTGTTGCATCTTACAAACTTTTATACAGCTGTTCTCTGTCCCTCTAAGCTGATGGATACCCAATGAAAAATCGGGCGCCATGTTGTCCAGTAGCAGAACACCAAGCATGACACATGGTGGCACCGAGTATCCAGCAGTACTCCCTTCCCGTCTGATTGTCGCGTAAGGCAATATTCATCTTGCACTACTAGCCTTTCCACTACCGTCATTAGTCTTGTATTATAAGCCACGTTCAGCGTGTTTAATAATTGTACGCATCTGCGAATGAAATAAGTTGAGAATCTTTATACGTGTTCTTCCGTGTGTGTGATCTTCACTAACATTCTTTTTTATAATTTGTGCATTCAGCTGCAGAACACGTGTCTTCTTACAGATGTCGACAGATAACGATGGTACATCTCCCATATTTTCAGGAATTAATCTCACTGATTTTCTTATTATACTCGTTTGGGTAAAATACAAACGCACATACGTATTTACTTCACTGAATCAAAACTTAGAGTGTTGGAAATACCGGCGTGACGATGACGGCGATGGAAACTGACAGGAACGTCGCCCATTCTTCCTCAGATATTATGTAACGTATTTCATAATTCGTCCTCTGGAAACTTTTTGAAAGTCTAGTTTAACCGTCTGCCTGTGTCTAGCATATTCTGCATTACGTCTCTCCATTTTCGTCTTTTAATTGTTTCATTTGTTTCGGCATGTTTATTATACTTCGTAGGAAAAATGTTATTATTTATTGCTTCGTGGCTTTTGTCAATCGCATGTGGAACCTCATTTGTGGTTCTGGAATTCGTTTGCGAGCTTTAGTAGGGAAGACAGGGAACAAAAGTAACAGGCCGGTCGCTGTGGCCGAGCGGTTCTAGGCGCTTCAGTCTGAAACCGCGCGACCGCTACGGTCGCAGGTTCGAATCCTGCCTCGGGTATGGATGTGTGTGATGTCATTAGGTTAGGTAGGTTTAAGTAGTTCTAAGTTCTAGGGGACTGATCACCTTAGATGTTAAGTCCCATAGAGCTCAGAGCCATTTTTTGAACAAAAGTAACAGGGTATGAAAGTAACATCCCTTCCCTACCTTCGCATGTAGCTTGGAAAATCTCGTGATTCAAACAATGTATTCCCTTCATGTTTCCCAACTGCCTACTAGTTATTGGCCAGTATTGGACAGTCTCTGTTTTTTTCAGTGTCTCACGGAAGTTTTATCAATTTTCTTAGTTTTGTGATAACAGTGGCATTACGCTGTAAACGTAAGTCTACTGTAATAATTTAACTATGCGAAACTTTCAGTTGTATGCCACCATTATCAACTTTTTCATTACTTGTGTAGTTTGTGTCTGAAATATCAATTAAACCGAAAAGCGTGGTCGGGGACAAAAGAAACATTACTGTTGGGGACGAAAGTAGCAGTGTTTCTTTCGTTCCCGTTACTGAAAAAGTATTATTAGCTGCCGGTCCCTTTTTTTTCGTTACCGAACAGTATATTAGGTGTGATACTGTGAGGACTAGCAGTGTGTTGCTGAACAACGTCGTTATTATTGAACAAACTCGTTAATTACTTAGTTATTTCGTTACAGGGAATTATGCCACGAACAAGGGTTAGGACGACTACAAGAGGACTGACTCCAACTACTGTATATCAAAGCCGCGCGGGATTAGCCGAGCGGTCTAGGGCGCTGCAGTCATGGACTGTGCGGCTGGTCCCGGCGGAGGTTCGAGTCTCCCTCGGGCATGGGTGCGTGTGTTTTTCCGTAGGATAATTTAGGTTAAGTAGTGTGTAAGCTTAGGGGCTGATGACCTTAGCAGTTAAGTCCCATAAGATTTCACACTCATTTGAAAATTTTGTATATCAAACTGCGGCAGATGATGTTGCAAATTATGAGTATTAGAGCACCAGCAAAGAAACACAATGTATGCCATGTGACATTGCACTGGTACATTAAAAAGAAAGAGAAATGTATGAGTGATAGCAGCACACCAATGCCTCGTTTTGGGTATAGATGTGTGAAACGAGTGTTGTCTGACGAACCAGAACTCACCTGCCATTCCCATACAACAGAGCAGGAACTTCGATAATTTTCTAAAATTTAAGTTCTGTTTCCTTTCTGACGTTTCGTCTCATTGTCCTACGTATTGTACCGCACCTTCTAAAGGAAGTCGGTACCTTTTTTACAGTGCCTCAGTTGTACCTGTGGCAGACTTCACAATCAAGATATTTTGATGTGAGCAGTCATCTCTAGTACAGAGGGTGAACGCTAATAAAACAGACAAATTGCCGGGACGGATTCCTGCTTAGAAATGGTGGATAACAGATCCGATCAAGATGTGCCCATGGAAATGGAAGTGAGCGTTTGGCGTCATTGGGCGGGAGGCCCCTTACAGTGCAGGTCCGGCCGCCTTGGTGCAGGTCTTATTACATTCGACGCCACATTGGGCGACCTGCGCTCTGGATGGGGATGAAATGATGATGAAGGCAACGCAACACCCAGTCCCTGAGCGGAGAAAATCCCCGACCCAGCCGGGAATCGAACCCGGGGCGCTTGGGACGGCAGTCCGTCATGCTGACCGTTCCTTTTTTTTATCTCATTTTTGTTCGCTTTTGTTCGTTGCATCTGCTCGGGGCGGACGTCGTAAGACATCCGTTTAAGTTCGTTGCTGATCGATTAACTCAGTTTTTTTTAAAATTATTACAGAGGGCAGGTAACCGTCTGACCGAACACGCTGAGCTACCGTGCCGGCCCATAAATACAGGGCTATTACAAATGATTGAAGCGATTTCATAAATTCACTGTAGCTCCATTCATTGACATATGGTCACGACACACTACAGATACGTATAAAAACTCATAAAGTTTTGTTCGGCTGAAGCCGCACTTCAGGTTTCTGCCGTCAGGGCGCTCGAGAGCGCAGTGAGACAAAATGGCGACAGGAGCCGAGAAAGCGTATGTCGTGCTTGAAATGCACTCGCATCAGTCAGTCATAAAAGTGCAACGACACTTCAGGACGAAGTTCAACAAAGATCCACCAACTGCTAACTCCATTCGGCGATGGTAGGCGCAGTTTAAAGCTTCTGGATGCCTCTGTAAGGGGAAATCGACGGGTCGGCCTGCAGTGAGCGAAGAAACGATTGAACGCGTGCGGACAAGATTCACGCGTAGGCCGCGGAAAACTGGCTCATGCCACAACTGGAGACCGACAGCGCCGACAACAGGATGGTGCTCCACCGCACTTCCATCATGATGTTCGGCATTTCTTAAACAGGAGATTGGAAAACCGATGGATCGGTCGTGGTGGAGATCATGATCAGCAATTCATGTCATGGCCTCCACGCTCTCCCGACTTAACCCCATGCGATTTCTTTCTGTGGGGTTATGTGAAAGATTCAGTGTTTAAACCTCCTCTACCAAGAAACGTGCCAGAACTGCGAGCTCGCATCAACGATGCTTTCGAACTCGTTGATGGGGACATGCTGCGCCGAGTGTGGGGGGGAACTTGATTATCGGCTTGATGTCTGCCGAATCACTAAAAGGGCACATATCGAACATTTGTGAATGCCTAAAAAAACTTTTTGAGTTTTTGTATGTGTGTGCAAAGCATTTTGAAAATATCTCAAATAATAAAGTTATTGTAGAGCTGTGAAATCGCTTCAATCATTTGTAATAACCCTGTACATGGTTGCCACGGTAAATGGCGCAGACGAATGAAAGTTCCTCTGACCACATGCCGTGTGCTCCTCGCGTGTTGCAGGCTGTATGACTGACGCAGCGTACTGCAAGCAGTACGAGTAGAATGGTCCGGTATTCATGTCGGGAACCGGCCGAGATTGTGTTTGTATACGGCCAAGCAGAAAGAAATGGCCGAGAAGCAGCACGGCTACACCAGAACAAGTACCCTCACAGACACCAACCACATCACGCAACATTTCAAGCCATTTTTGGGCGTTTGTGTGATAGTGTGTCCTTCCAAACAGACGAACGTGCAAGGAGGGGGCGAACTGTGCGTACACTAGATTTAGAGTTTGTTCTTGGGTTCATCTCAATCTTTCTTTCTTCTTCTTGTGCCACGTCCCACGCTGACGCAGGGTCGGCATTGTTAGGAACGGATTTGGCAATGTTAGGATGAAGGGGTGGTCGGATGCCCTTCCTGCCGCCACCCTGTAACCCCCGGGACAGAATGAGTGTACCCCTACTGTCTGCGTCGAGTATAATTAATGGAATAGTGCGAGCGTGTTAAGATGTCTGCGAGTCGTGTAACGGAGGCGGAACGAGTGGACCAGCCCGGTAGTCACCTAGCGGGATGTGAAAAACCGCCTAAAAATCACACCCTGTCTGGCCGGCACACCGACCGACGACAGTAATCCGCCGGGCGGATCCGGGGCCGGTGCGCCTAACCGAGTATAGGAAGCAGCGCATTAGCACTCTCGGCTAACCTGGCGGGTTATCCTGTAGAATCCTGTCCTCCATATCTCGTGCACGCACAGTCAGTTGTCTCCCTGCACGTTCGCCTGTCTGAAAGGATCCATGACCACACAAACGAATTGTGTGCGATGTGGTTGGTGTCTGTTTTGTTATAGCCGTGCTGCCTCTCTCCCGTTTCCATCTGCTTGGCCGTACATAAACATCAACTTGACTTGTTTCCGAGATGAATACCGGACCATTCTGCTGTTTACAGTACGCTACGTCGATCACACAGCGTGCAATACACAAGGAATACACGGCACGTGATCAGAGGAACTGTCATTCGTCAGTGCCATCTACCGTGGTAACTATTCGTATCCGGACATATCACCATAGGATCTTTCTTCCTCCACTTTCAGTAAGGAATCCATTCCTTTCTATTAATGTTCTCCCTATATGGTTAACACGATATCTTTAGCTCGGTTTAGGATGATCTCTATATCTTGCTTTGAAGTTTTATAATTATATCTTACAGATAATTTGTAGCATCTGAAGAATTCCGATTTCCTCATTACTGCTGAAATTTAAAGGAAATCACGTTGTGAAGTATTGTGAAGCAGGAACTAGAGTATATACAGGGTGTAAATTTTAAGTTGACAAACCAGAATAACTCTAAAAATAAGCTTTACACAAAAAATGTGTAGAATCCAAAGTTGATCATTTTCAAGGAGGGCATCTGCTGGTTCTAAAATTAGTCCTTCACCCCAGTCCCTGGGGTGGGGCGGGAGACAACTTTAAAATTTCAAATGGGGACCCCTATTTTTTGTTGGAGAATCGGATTCTACATAAAAAAACTGCGTACATTTTGTCTTAAACATTTGTTTTGATTCTTGGTAGTTGGCGCTGTAATTCAAGAAAATCCTTGTTCTCATTTTTGCGTGGAAAATGGTTACGGATAAATAAAAAATACTTATTTACGTCGTAAATTTTGATTCGCTAAAACTAAAACTCTCCCTTTCTCCCCACAGGGTGGGGTTTGAGGGAGCGGAATTAGAGTATTACAAATGTTCCCCACATATTAATTTTTTCCGCAGATTCGAATAAGTTTTGTTTGTTTCGTGGTCCTCTCTCTCAAACCCCACCCTATTCGAAAGAGAGAGAGTTTTAGTTTCAGCGAATCAAAATTTACGAAGTAAATAAGTGTTTTTTATTTATCCGTTACTATTTTCCGCGCAAAAATGAGAACATGGATTTCTTGAATTACAGCGCCAACTACCAAGAATCAAAACAACTGTTTAAGACAAAATGTACGTAGTCTTTTTATGTAGAATCTGATTCTACAATAAAAAATGTGGGTCCCCATTTGTAATTTTAAAGTTGCCTCCCGCCCTACCACCACCACCACCCCCATACCCCCCACACCCCCTCGAAAGTAATCAACTTTGGATTCTACATATTTTTTCGTGTGAAGCTCATTTTAGAGTTATTCTGGTTTGTCAACTTAAAATTTACACCGTATATATCTGTATGAATGGCCATTAGAAGATTCCGTTACATTGTAATATGGTTCGTTAGCAAAGTGCGCATTTTTACAGAGACGACGGCAGACGTGTACCTAATGCTTCAATCGAATAAATGGTGATCATAGATTACTCCCCTTAAAAATAAAAATTTTAATTGTTGTGTACGGAGAGTGAGAAGCAAACACGTAATACTTACCGAGTAATGTAGAAAAATGACGTGAAATATATTTATTAAATAAGTGTTTCAAATGTTGATAATCTGCGCAAGAGAGATGGGTTCCTGTCGTTTCTCATCCATTATATTCTGTTGGTATTAACAGCCGTAAACGGTAGCACATCAGATTGCTAACCGCCATTGAAATCGAGTACAAATTGCTTTTTCAGGCAGTCAGCAACGTACTTTATGCATGCGTAAGCTACACCTTACTTAACATGAGGGATTGCAGCTATTTTGCTTCATTTGCGTCCCATCTTATCCATACGCGTTGAGATACTTGAGCTTTGATTTCACATCTAATAATCTCCTTTCATACCACACTTTCCTCTATTTACTAAGTATCGTTACAATTCGCAATATGACATGATGCAATTCTTCTCTCTCATCTTCCTCCCATCTCCGAGGCATTTCTCTCTAGAAAGCTAAGTTGTCTTCGTTTACACTTGTGAGTATAAAGTTAAGAGCTAAGATGTGTGCCCTGTTACTCTAAAAATGTCTTTGTTCTAGGAGGAAGCGTTTACTAATCTGTACAGCTCTTCATAGTTTGTTTTCTCGTAAAGAGACATACACTACGTTTTCTTATTTTAGCTGTGTGCGTATCAAGCAGGTTTTAAGACCCGTTCATCTCTTCCACTTGTGTAACATAAATCATTTTTAGATCACTTATTGGTTCATGACAAGTGGTACACATACGTTATTTATTCCATCATTATTTATTTTCGAGAAGATTCGTCACACTATAAAGTTGGGTAACTTTTACTTCAAGCTCGCATGTACATGTTTACAAGGCGCAGAATCCTTAAAAGATTCTTTGTAGTCCCCGTCGGACTATTGACAATCGTTGGTGAAAATTAATTCTTCAGCGAAAAGACCCCTTTCCTAAAGATTAGGAGTGATGAGACTAATGGGAATAGGCAGCGCATGATAAAAGAATCAGAGCACTCGGGCACTCGATGTATTTTACTTGTCTATCATACTCAGTTTCTTATCATATATATAGTAAGACTTGCACTAGATAAATGTTTTGCTGATGGTCTGAAACGAAGAGTAATGTTAATGTATGAATGAAGATTTTGGTTCTTTGTTCGCTCCAGTCACTTTTGTTTGCAGAGTAATCATATAACTGTACGAGAATTGGCAATCATACCTAAATAAATATCCGCTTCGGTGAAATTTAACTGCTCCCTCTGTTGTGCCCATACGTAACCTCTGTTTCTTTGCGGTAAAAGCTGTGTTAGTATGTCGTTACTAGACTGCAACGTGTACGCGAAATATATACCAGCTCGCTGTTGCTTTACGTAACTGATTGCTACAAACAGGTATGTATTATGCGCGCCTGATAATATTCGCCGAAACATTGGGGCCATAACAATAACACAGTCCAGGTTTCCTGTCTCACTTCTACAGAAAAACAAAAGCTGAGTTGCCTTTTGATGCGGGAAATTTCTGGCGACACAGAACGTTACATAATACACCAAACCGCAGTGTAAGCACGCTTGATCCATAAAATAACGTTCATTTCTTACATGTGAGACACAGTATCTGTAAACCTGAATTCTTCACATTCCTTTTACGAAACGCACAAATGGAAACACCTCCTCGAATAAACTCCTTTGTTAAATTATTTAAGCCACTAATTGTACTTATGTTTGATATCAACGTATATAAAAATACATTAGCGCGCTACCGCACATATATTTAGACACGACCTTTATAAAAATTGAATATGATTGGATTTCGGAAATAGGCAAAAGATACGCTACCCTTGTTCACCGAGTTTGCAGCTAGGGGAATGTAGAGAAGTTGTCTTACCTTGTACCGATGTTAGAAAATTTAACACAAGTGTTAAGATGTCGAGTTGCATTAAATAATAAGCACAGAAATCTCTCACATAATGCTTTTTCTTGTTTTTTGACCGATTATTTATCTATCTGGAAAAGAATCACATGTGGACTGAGGAATAGTACCAGGGTCAGAATAACAGGACATGTTTTCTGCAATTTTTTTTGAAAAATTTATTAGGTTCTGTCCTCTCGCCAACTCCCTATCCGCGAGCCGGCAATAAGCAGAGATTGTTAATGAACTGTTAAGGTTCGTGGGCAGTCAGAGTACAGTTCGTATATAGCGATTTGTGACACTTCTGTAAAAAAAAACGCTCTGAACAATAGTAATAACTCCAGTCTCATGCTTATTTACATTTACAACAAAACATTTAAAGTAAGTGGCATGTTTCATATTAAATAATTTTCAAGAGGTACATGCAATAATCGTACAGTGAAGGTTGCCACTTCCAAAGAATACTTAAGAAATGCTGTTACACTGTTTTAAGGAGTTATCAAAAATGAAATGATTTAGATAACACTGACACAGAAGGCGCAACAGCTAGAGACAAGTCTTCGATGACGTTCCACGGAAGTCAAAACATCAAAGGCGAACTAGCCCAGAGAAATGGTTAATGCCTCAGTAAACAGAGATACTTTTTACTCATAATCTATAATGTGAATCCCTCATATTATTATTTTCTGTCGAACAATGGACAGGTGTATTCACTGTTATAAGCAAAGATATTGGTAATCGTAAAATTAAGGATGAACTACGTGCGGTAGTTAATTTCACATTTGATAAGGACTCTTTCAACCGACTAGAAAATACCAGTTGCGAGTTGCGTAAATTCCCCTTTTACATTTTGCAAAACAAAGTAACTTAATTACATTTTCCAGTCGATGCACTTATTCTACAGATGTTTTCTACTCACTCTTCCTTTGAGTTCAACACAGTTCCCTGCAAGTAAACTTCCGCAATGCCGTTGAAGCACTGGCCAGAAGAAGCTACAATTTTAGCGTCCGGACTTTAGCGACATCGTAAAATATAAGAAAAAGTATACAGAGGACCACTCGCGTGCCAGGTTTGGAAACAGCTATGAACAGAGTTCTTTTATCGTTGCAGAACCGATTTTCTTACGCTCGCTGAAAGATGAAACGACCCGGAAGCTAGGACAAAAATACATCTGCTGTTACGCTTAATCCAGAACAGTGAAGCTTCAATGAAACCGCCATATACGACAGGTGGAAAAGAGTAGTCGACCGAAAAGCGAAACTAGCTTCTGACGAATTTGAAATAAAAAAAACTGACTGCGTAAAATCTCGTTTCTACTCAAATCAACATTCTTCTGAAATACTCTGTTACGACACAGCTAATTAATATTTCACAGATGATAGCAAAACAACGTTCCACTCACACAATCGGTTAACTGAAACAGAAATGTAGTTCCAAAAGACCTGTAGAAATGGATACAACGTAAAATCTCCGTTTACCCCCACAAACAACGTGAAATTATAAGGGATGGAGAAATATATCAAAGAGAAATTGACTCTTTAAAATAACTGGCGACAAAAGCCGTATTAACGTAACCATGTCCTTACATATTTCAGTGGGGAGTGTCAAATGTATTGTGCAGATAGTATGCTACACTGATTACGAACCTGACCGTGTAATTGTTGATAAGCATCAAGTGTCATTATTTCGAAACAATAATGTTTGTAACTGCTGTTTTTCACCTTGTGTGGGTGAATCAGTTAGCACACGGAAGCTGGTGGTCGGAAATCCTTGACACACTTCAGAAAACCATGATCAGAAGAACTTACTTCGATATTGCAGTTATAGTTTTATGCTCGTCAACAAAATATTTCTCTTCCTCGCACCCGTCAAAGCGACGGAATGTGCGAATTTGATGGAGTCAGTCGGGTCAAAAGACACGGATAATATGAAAGGCGACGCATAACGCCTGCACGTTTGAAGTTCGGCAAATAGTATTCCCTCGCAGTTAAGTGTAATTTATCCTTTGAATGTCGCTGTTCGTCGCTTCACTTAATTAATATTGTTGATTTATCACGCGAGATTGCCGGCCGTGGTGGCCATGCGGTTCTAGGCGCTGTAGTCCGGAACCGCGCGACTGCTACGGTCGCAGGTTCGAATCCTGCCTCGGGCATGGATGTGTGTGATGTCCTTAGGTTAGTTAGGTTTAAGTAGTTCTAAGTTCTAGGGGACTGATGACCACAGACGTTAAGTCCCATAGTGCTCAGAGCCATCACGCGAGATTGATGGGGAAGAGCACTCGCGCGAACAACAAATTACTTTTCTACGTGGACTGTTCTTCTAATCTCTTAAAGCGAGAGAGCCAATCCGGTCTTAGTAGAGCCATTTACTACAGTTAATTATTTCTAACTGATTGTGCAGGCAACATGAATCAAAACTTGTTTGTTGCTTTACAGGCATGTTTATACAAACGGTGAATGACCTTTGTCGTAATTTTTCCGTTCCGAGAACTTAACATAAAACTTCTTCAGTTCACTTGTGCCATTTTACGCCTAGGAATGGAACAAGACTAAATCTGTTTTGGAAATCTAGTTTTTTTTCTTACAGAAAAGTGCATTATTGAGCGGAGAAAGCACCGCAAATAAAGGAGCAAAATAGGAAATACAGTTTATTTGAGACATCTGTAATTTACTTGTTTGGTTGTTCATATTCTCCTTGTTATCCGTTTGTATGCAACAGACAATGAATTTTTCCTTGCCTAGCGCGTTTACTGGTTTAGATTACTAAGCAAATGACGCATAAGGGAATTAACCTACGTGTTAAATTAACAATTTCCATCCGACTGACAATTTCTTCATAAAATGAAATACGTAAACACCAAACACGGTAAAAATTCGTTTATCTTTTACAGAGGGGCAGATGAATTGCGATTAAGCAGAGAATAATAGGCTTAAGTACATAATATTTAGTGCACACATTCGACTACGGACGCAGGACTTCTTGTGGCACCCGTGTCTACGTTCTATTTTTCGCAGTTAATCGTTGGTAGCAGTGATATGTTAGCTTAAGGAAATTATTCGTTAACGCAATTTTTCGTAGTTAGGCCTATAAACTTTGAGCTTTGGAGAAGTGTTGCTGCTTGAGGAAGGATAAGAGCTTGGTTTCCAAAAGACGTCGGGCACATATTAAGAACACCGTTTCAAACGCCCACAAAAATGGCAGAAAATGTTGCGGCAAACTGGAATCGTCAACTCATTTGTACACGGGGAATAAATCTTATACATTCATTGGTAGCTTTCTTTGACGAGACGAAATATTTTATTTTGAATGTTTTTCTTCGGAATGAGACGCTTTTCATAAAAATGTAGCATCAACGAAGTCTGTTTATCTTCAGGAATTGTTTTAACAAGAGAACATAAAACACTATGGACTCGGAAAATCGTTTTTTTAAGCGCACTCGGGAGAGTAACAAAAGAAAAGCAGTTATCGTAAACATCCAGTATTAACGGAGACGTTCTGTTCTCTGAAGAACACACAGTGGAGCATGTAATGCCCTGTTTAGGAGTATTTCTTCTCAAGTTTATCTATTTCAGTTAGGACTGTTTTTTTTCCTGAAAGGGTAGTTTTCTCATAGTGTGGCACATGGCTAACACAATAATAACAGAAAAATGTAAAATAGGAGCCGTTTTCGTTTTTAGTTACACACAAATTAATAAGAAACAAAATTTGTAAAATAACACACATAGCGTGTTAACTGAAGATCTTTGCTACGCTAAGGAAAAACACTCAGCTGACACTACAAGCTATTGAGTGTTTTCCTTCACAAAATGTTTTGTTTCGAATAATTTACGAATCTGCATCATTGCTGCAGCAATAAAAGAGTTCGTAAACATTCGCTGAAATGTATCGATCACGACGCGTTTCACTGAGCTACATCTTCGGGTGAAAATCCTGTCCCTTAGCTTGTCGCATTTAGCTCTCACTAACGCCTTACAGATCAGTGTTGTAGTGACAATCACATCTGCATGCGGGAGCGTTGTTCTCGGGGACGCAACGCATCGGGAAAACTATTCGACACTGCCCATTTTCAGCGACAGGCTAATTGGTGTTTGCGTTAATTTAATCGATAGAATACAACGGTACATTTATTATCGAATCTGCATCATCGATGATAGAGCAACGAATTACGTGCTGTAACCAATGACTAGAAAGTGTCGATCACGACGCATTTCTGAAACTTTGCTACGCGTTCAGAAGATAATTTCGTTCCTTACATCGTCGGAAATAGCTTTCAGGGAGATATTATCTCAGTCTTTTGCCATAGTCATACCTCTTTTCGAACGGAGCTGATATTAAACACAGGAAGTGAAAAATAACTGACATCTTCTACAGAAACCAGACTGCAGTTATAAGACGCGAAGAACATGAAAGCGAAGTAGCGGTTTGGGTGAGACAAAGTTGTGCCCTATCTCCGATGTTATTCACCCTGTACATTCAGCAGACGAGCAAGCAGTAAAGAGAACCAATAAGAAATTTCGAAAGGAAATTAAAGTTCAAAATGGAAAAAAAATATATAATGCTCTGAGGCTTACGGATCAAATTGTAATTCTGTGAGAGAAGGCAAAGTACTTGGAAGAGCAATTGAACGGAACGAATAGTATCGTGAAAATAGGTTATAAGACGAACATCAACAAAAATGAAACAAGATTAATGGAATGTAGTCGAATTAAATCTAATGCAGCTGGAGGAATTAGATTAGGAAATTAGACACTATAAGTTTTCCTTTGAGGGCAGAAAATAACTGATGTGGTCGACACGGTTGTAAACGTCCGATATCGGATATACATTTAGTTATTTGGAACTGTTGCATGAAGTTATTTGTACCGAAGGTAGCTTGGTATGGATGTTCTGACATGAAGAGTATAGAAGCTTCTGATGCGTGCTGCTACAGAAGAATGCCAAAGCGTCGATGGGTGTGTCTAATAAATAAGTGGGGGATACTGTATCGGACTGAGGAGAAAGCAAACTAATGGCAGAACTTGACTAACAGAAAGTGTCAGTTTGGCGATGGAGGGAGTGGGCAAGAGAGGGTGGGGGTGGGGATTTATAGAGGTAGATCTGGGGAACAATGTAAGTAGTTTCAAGTGGATCTAAGATGCTGTAGTTACATAGTTATGAAGAGGCTTGTAGATGACAGAGTATCGTCGGGAGCTGCACCACAAAAGTCTTCGGACTGAAGACCACAACAACAAAGTCAGGCAGCAGAATTTTCTATCAGAGCAACCATGTTTTATAATGCACGTAGAGAAACATTGTGAGAAGCTTCACATAATGTCAATTTCAAGTTTGCGAAATTCTGTTGTAGCTTAATGGAACAACGTGCACGCTGAAGAACAGTTAAATTGGAACTACCATGTGCTCGAAGTGAGCGCTTTAGTCACCACGACAAAGGGAGTGGTTCTCTGCCTTTCTTTAGTGCAATGACATAGGGGAAACAGCACATGTCTTACCATATCTACGTGATTGACGTTAGAGCAACAAAAGGCACTCTGCAACGAGACACTAAAATGTGTCGACACGAAACGTTTCGAATACTTCGGATTCTTCAGGTGAATATTTCGTCTGGTAGCTCGTCGGCAACAGCTGCCATCAACGCGTCTCCAGGTGACAGTCATGTCTCTTAATTCGGCAGTCTAGCCCTCAAACGCGAAACGCCGATGATACTAATGGTGACGCGCAGAGGGACGGCTCTGAGGCCTGAGGATGGGGCTGAGCGTCCGAAATGTTGCTAGTCGAATGAGACACTACGGTGCGGTTAGGTGGCAGATCACACTGTCGTTGGGGACACGGCACGTGCAGAGCGAGCAGAGAAGAGTGCGGCACGCACCTGTCTTGGCCTTGGCGGGCGTGACGACGCGGAAGGCGGAGTGCGCGGTGGCGCGCGGCAGGCCCGCGGGCTGCTCGCGGCTGCCCCGCACGGCCGCCAGGCTGAAGTCGAGGGGCGCGGCCGACACCTCCATCATGACAGCTGCTCAGCGTCGCCTCTGCTCAGCGCCGCATGCCGCCGCCGCCGACGCCACCAGACTGACGGCGCCGCTTCCGCCGCCGCCGCCGCCCGCGCTGCCCCCACCACGCCGCGCGGCCCGCCCGGGCGCCGCCCCGCCCTCGCTCCCCCCCCTCCCGCGGGAGGCGAATCTCGACCTTACGGGCGGCGCCGGGCCGCGTGCTGCCTCGGCGGCCACTCCCACCGCCCCTGCGACCGCAAATCGAAAACAGACTTAACGACCACCTGGCCCGACAGTGATCCGCGCGTTTACATCGATCTGCAAGGCGATACGCCGTTCCACTGCGAACAGTTCTTTGTTTCCTTCCTGTTCTCCGCTTCTTACCGCCGTTTTATAACGCTGGTCAACACGGTCGCATTTAGAAACGAGGTATCCAGTTAACCTTGGCCGCATAGTAGAGATCGAAAATGCGCTAAATAACTGCTCGCTTTAAACTGCTACCAATCGCCTCTATATTAGTTATTACCCACATTATTCAATAGACTATACAATGGTGAACCAGAACCCCATCGACCAATCTTCAGAGGTCGTAGAGTGGATCAAAACAAGTCTATCAAAGATGACCTCTTAAATATATTACCTTAAGAGCTATGAGAACGTGTTCATTTTCGATACTGCTAAACACATCTCTTCTACTAGTGGCCCTTCACCTTCCATAATTTGGAAGGAGGTAAAACGGACCCAAAGAAGGAAAAAATATACAGTAAACATGAGCTCTAAAACGCATACCTTAAGAGCTATGAACACTGTTTTAGTAGAAGAGATGTGTTTCACAGAACCGAATCTGAACAAATGCTCATAATTCTTAAGTTATGCACATTAGAGTCTATGTATACTGGATATTTTTTTCTTATTTTGGTCCATACTACTTCCTCCAAAAACATGGAAACCAAAGAGTTTATATTAGAAGCGTTATTCTATAGTATGGTAGACGAACGAGTGCTCATATCTCTTAACATAGGCTATGCGTTTCAGAGCCCATGTTTACTTGATTTTCTTTTTTCTTTTTTTTTTTCCAAACTACCACCTCTGAACGTTCGTCGGTGGAGATCCGGTTCACTCTGCATGCATAGATGACTTGGCAGATTGAAGTGGCGCACCATTATAAGCGTCATAATAAAGTTGTAAAAACACTACTGGGTGCAGATGATCAAATTATCTTAATGTTGTCGGAAGATAAAGCATAGAGAGCAGTTTGGTCGTTGCACAACGTAACTGATAGCTATGATAATATCTAAAAATAACACTAAGGTTACATAATTTAATACTAACAAGGAAACCTCCCCATCGCACCCCCTTCAGATTTAGTTATAAGTTGGCACAGTGAATAGGCCTTGAGAAACTGAACACAGATCAATCGAGAAAACAGGAAGAGGTTGTGTGGAACTATGAAAAAAATAAGCAAAATATACAAACTGAGTAGTCCATGCTCAAGATAGGCAACAGAAAGGAACCTCTGGTCTCACTAGCGCCGTGGTCCCGTGATTAGCGTGAGCAGCTCCGGAACATAAGGTCCTTGGTTCAAGTCTTCCCTCGAGTGAGAAGTTTACTTTCTTTATTTTTGCAAAGTTACGATCTGTTAGTTCGTTCATTGACGTCTTTGTTCACTGTAATAAGTTTAGTGTCCGTGTTTTGCGACCGCACCGCAAAACCGTGCGATTAGTAGACGGAAGGATGTGCCTCTCCAATGGGAACAGAAAACATTTGATCTGAAAGTCATAGGTCAACCGATTCCTCCATAGGAAAACACGTCTGATATATTCTATGCGACACTGGTAACGGCATGTACGTCACATGACAGGGATATGTTGTCGACCCACCTAACTTGTACACTTGGCGAATGGGTGAAAAGATTCTTCTACCTTGCCCGATTTAGGTTTTCTTGTGGATGTCATAATCACCCCCAAAAACGTGATGAAAACATAACAGTGTCACATAAACTGCAACAAATAAATGCAACAGTTTCACAGTAACACAGTTTTCCCTGTGCTCTGTCAAAACATATGTTTTTAACTTTTTAAAATTTTTCCGTGTGTAGACTGTCAAATCCTGCACATGTCCAAGCAAATCTGAACATGTCCTGGAATTTTGGAGAGCGAAGTTGATTATGTGTGAGAACCTGAACTTTGATAATTGTCTCAAAATTATAAATAAAAATTTTCGCTCCAGGTAAGACTTGAACTAAGGACCTTTTGTTCCACAACTGCTCACGCTAACCCCGGGACCACGGCGGTACTGAGCAGGGAACATTCCTGATGTTGCCTACCTTTCTCATGGACTACTCGGTTATATTTTGCTTATTTTTTTTATAGTTCCACACAACTTCTTCCTGTTTTCTCGATTGATCTGTATTCAGTTTTTCAAGGCCTATCCACTGTGCCAACTTATAACTAAATCTGAGGGGGGTGCGATGGGAAGGTTCCCTTGTAAGGAGCATTTAAGGGCAAAAATAATAATTGATGATTAACCGCTAGAACAATTAAGTTACTTTTAAATACTTTGGATATGAAATTATATGTGGCGTAAGTATGGGAGAGTTGGATCACTTTTTTCTCTTCAGCACAGAAATTTGTGTTTTTTCACTATTTTTCTACCTCTGGCAGCATGTTTAGACAGAGTGTCATACAAACTTAAGTACAATATATTCTTGTCTCTCTGCCACTTAAAATGTAAGAGATATGATAAAATGAAAATATACATGAGTGAGTCGTCCTACCCATAAGTGTATGGGTGAAACGGGCCAGTGCAGTGGGAGAGGTGGACCATACAAAAATTGCTATACATAAAGAAACGAGTCAATTAAAATTAATCTACATATTTTTATTTGGAATATATTGCAATGATTACAGAACTGTAGTGTTAAATATTTTACTGCAAAACAATTTTATCAGTTTATTATAAATATAGATTGAACACTCACTTTTCTTATGAATTGTTGATTTTGTTCAAACATTAACCTATCTTTCTCTCGTCACAGCAGTTACACATATTACGGAAAGTGACCATCGGGAACGGGAAACACAGCGGACACAGTCGTCATTTTTATTGCTTTCGTAATTGATTTCGAAACATCCAACACATTCATTTTCATCCACTTCATCAAAGTTATTTTCGTAATATTCTACAGTGTCTGCATTTGATGAACTCGGCGAGTTATTTGCAGTATTTTTCTTTTCCTTGCTGCTTCAGTCCGTTTTTCTTTCACTAGTATTTCCCTTTGGCAATCTTTTTGTACCTTTTTTCTGTTTCCTTTCTTTTCTTATCCCTCTCTTTCAATATTTTCATCATATTTTAGTGCTTTGGGTGCAGTTGTTGCTTTTCTCCCAAAGTTCATGATTTTGGCAACAGAGAGAACACGTGATAGTTCCTCGAAAAATTTTGTCTATGTTGGCTTAGGAGTAGGCTGCTTAAAAGTGATAATCTTGGATGGTTTAAGTTTAGTAGGAGTGGAACCAGAAGTTTTGTCAGTGAAAAATTTTGACTTGTGTAGATAATTTTGCTTTTTTGACGTGCTTGGGATTACATTTTTAACCTGTCAGTTGTTCACTTGCGATTTCGGCGTTGTATTTCAAAAGGCACACTGCCAGCAACTTACAGGCCTAGTCTACTGTACCACTGAGCCTGGACTCGATACATTTCACCGCAGAACACATTTTGTGGTGGATTACACACTATAATATCATGAAGGTGTGGCTGGGTATCGACTGTTGTCTCTTCCACAGTGATACTCACGATATTAATACTTAGGTAACCAATTGTTTCACACTGCTCCATCTTAAATCTGTGGCATCAGAACTGGCTTAAGGCTGGTAAGGTATTTTGAGTTTCTAAACTCAGTTGTCTCATTAAGAATAATATATCCACGACCTCCTGTCCGACTATTAACACCTCTTGTTCTCAAGAACAGCTAGAGATGTGAAATTGAAATTTTTGTCACGTAATAACTCTATGCTCCCCTGACGGTGTGAAAAATATAAAAGTCAGTGCAATCAAAAAATATGGCCATTCATGTCACATATTTTGATACTACAAAACTCAATCGTCAAAACCTATACGGCACTTCCTGTTGACCTAGAATCATGAAATTTGGCAAGCAGCAACGTTTCACAGTACAGGTAAACGAAAAAAAAATGTTAACTTGTAATTATATATATATATATATATATATATATATATATATATATATATATATATATATATATATATATAATTATATATATATATATAATTATATTAAATGGCTACACAGGATAATTGAAATGGCCTGGGAGTCGGGACAGGTTCCATCAGACTAGACAAAAGCAGTAATCACACCAATCTTTAAACATGGAAACAGAAAAGATTGTAACAACTACAGAGGTATCTCTTTAATCAGCGTTGTGGGTAAAATCCTCTCAGGTATTGTTGAAAGGAAAGTGCGAGTATTAGTTGAGGACCAATTGGATGAAAATCAGTGTGGGTTTAGGCCTCTTAGAGGTTGTCAGAACCAGATCTTTAGCTTACGGCAAATAATGGAGAAGTGTTATGAGTGGAGCAGGGAATTGTATCTATGCTTTATAGAACTAGAAAAGGCATATGACCGGG